>NC_088854.1:22199741-22364741 GCF_963853765.1 Magallana gigas | reverse complement strand
TCGAAATAATGTACATTGTACTCCCCTTCAGCATCCGATGTTTACTACACTGAGTAAACATGTGGAAAATTAAAGAAATACAAAACAATAACTTAAGCAGTATTGCTACAAACACAGATTTACAATAACATCTCCAATGTATTTTCTACTCTATTTCTTTAAAAAATCAATTATAATAGTTCATTTATAACAGTTTTGAACCGACAAGCCATCGAGTAAAACGACGTTCAAGTACGAGTACACGCATTCGTTTTACTTTTTTAAGCCGCTTTCAAATGTATTGTTAGTTTATTAACTTAAGTATTATAATAGATAAGTTTTACTTCGTTTCGTACGAAAAATACAATTTGAAAGAAAATTACACGACCCGCTTATTTTTTGACAAATAATGAATTTTGCACGTATTGATTTTCATCAGTTGGAACCCCCCCCCCCCTTTTCCAAATAGCTGGATCCGCCTCTGAGGTCATACAGTCTTTTAAAATACAAGCTTCTTGCAAACAACTAGACATCATTGAAGTGTTCATACTATAGGGCTCATTGGCGTCGGAAGGAAATTTTTTTCTCCAAATCATGGAATTCCTAATCCGGGGGGGGGGGGGGGGGGGGGTGTTACATAACTTCTCAATATTCCCATCTTTTCAAGGTAAATATATGAACACTTATTTTTGCTGCGAGAAAAATGGGGGGGGGGGGGGGCTGAACCCTCTATGATGCTATGTGCCTAATGGTTAGGTTTAACTTTGCAAAAAAAGTGGGGGGGGGGGGGGCTAAGCTAAGAAAGTGTCATTCAAATTTTTCAGTTTGCAATGATGATTCTTAATTTAGGTGACCATGATGGGCTGTTACTGGGAGATTCCGGGTACCAGTGCCGTCCTTTTGTTATGACTCCGTTCATCAACCCTGTTAATCAAAATGAGAAACGGTACAATAATGCATTGTGCAGAACAAGAGTGCTGATTGAGCAAACTTTTGGATTCCTTAAAAAGAGATTTCAATGTTTGAATTTTCTACGTACAAAACCAGAGGTGGCAGTAGTCTATATCAAAGCTGCAGTAACTCTGCACAACTATGGTATTGTAAGGGGAGAAGTTCTTGAAACACAGCAGAATGTTGTGCAGGAAGCTGCTAACGTTGAACATCTGTAAGTCTTAGCGTAGATGATAATTCAATTCAACAAGTATATATTTTTCAAAATAGTATACATATCTTTTTATAGGGTTATGGTAAGTTAATGATACTGAACATAATCAAATAGTTCTGCACGACCAGCAATCAAATCAAGCGGCCCATTGGCCACATCGCTCACCTGAGCAACATTTGATCTAACATGCCATGTTATCATATACACAAAATATCAGAATAATTATGTAGCAAAAAAATGTTTTAAAAATGTTTTAATTTATTCTCCACACATACACATCAAGTACTTTTCATTGTTTGTTTGAGAAAAAGAGATTGTAATAGATTTTTTAAACTTCGTCCTTAATGAATTTTTCAATTCCCCACTGTGTCCCAACCCCACTCGCGGGGATCATGATTTGAACACAAACTTTACGCTACCCAAGGACATTTTTAACAAGTTTAAGCTTATATGGTTATCGAAAAGATTTTTCTCCATTTATTCCTTTGCAAAATTCAACCCAAATTGTGGACCTGCTTTACCTTTTAATCATTAGTTGAAAACTTGTAAATCTACACTATTTGAGGATGCTTCCATAAAATTTTCAGCTTTCCCCCCTTGCCTAATGGTTTTAAGATATTTTTTTGTTCAATGTTAACAAATCAAGGAATTTTCTCTTGAAAGAGGACATAGCCCTTCAATTTAGCAAACTTGTATACCCTTTATTAAAGGATGATTTGTGGAAACTTTGGTTGAAATTGACGAAAACGCTTTGTAGGGAAAGAAAGAAATGTGAAAAGTAAACACACGGATGAACGGACAGACAAAAAGACGCCAAACGGAAAGTGATCGAAAGGTTTCTCTTACAGTAAGCTCAGGTTAGCTAAAAAGTAAAGAATAATTCAAAGGACATGGACTTCCATGACATAACTTAAACTAATAATATTCAGTGAACTACAGAATTAGGAACTAAAGCAGGTTTCAAACCCAGGAAGTGTATCGGTATAACACCAACATCCATTCAGCAGCGGGAAATGTATTGGCCATAAATCTAATTTTTCTATAAATATGTCATCAGAAACACATCGTTTAAAATGTTGCACATTTTAACACTTGTGTTTTGACCTTGATCTTATGGTGCGAATATTTTTCTCTCTATTTTGTTGTAAATAGGAACAACCTGGGAAATGGTTGTTGTGTTGTTTTTGCCTTTTCTGTGTGGAATTTTTTTTTCTAAACATATAATTTGAGATTTTACATTTCAAATGTCATCAAAAAATGTATAGGATTATCCATAAACATTAGGCTAGCTGTAGCATATTATTCAATAAATAAGCAACCGATACCCACAATGAAAAAAAAAAACAATTTAGTCATTGTAGTGTTTTTTCATTCCTCCGAATTGACTGAATAGATTTTCCTGAAATTTTTAGGAATGATAGAAATGATAATATTGCGAGACGTTTTTGTTTGTTTTTTTCATTTTTTCAAAATTCATTTCCGGTCGTCAGTTCCCTGTCCCGCTACAAAAAGCTTCTCACCTCAAGATCTTAGAAACGATAAAGACTTGAACATCCCAACGTTGTGGAATGATAGACCTATAGTTGTGGCTGTGTTTAAACTACATGTATTTTGTTTTATTCGTCGTAACTTGCGGTCGTCACCAGAAGTACTTTAATTTTTTATTTATTTTGCATGGAATGAATAAATTAGTATAAATCCGTAACTGTCATCTATGGTATGTTTATTACAAAAAACATGCTACTTCCGGTGAGATATCTGAATTATCTCTGGTAGCTTTGTTTAAATAAATTTCATACCCACGAGGGCCTGAAAATTGTAAGTTAACAAGGCTCGAAACTTTACATGGATAATAGATATTTGATTAAAGATGTGTTTAACAGGTTTCATTTTGTCGAACGTCACTTTTGGTCCTCACCCGCAGGGTTCAAACAAATCAAGTTGTGTACGAGTTTAACCGTCTTTTCTTTGACAGTTTGAGTCGATAAAAAATTATGTACGATAGGCAAAAGTTCAAGAAATGCTAACTTTTATTTTCATTGGGCACTTCCGTTTGTCCGTTTCCTGTCCCGATACAAAGAACCTTGTCTCCACGAGATCTCAGAAACGGTAAAGGCTAGAACAATCAAACTCTGTGGGATGATAGACCTATAAATGAAGATGTGTTTAAACTATTTTGCTTCCTTCCTCTTAACTTCCAGTCGCCACCATAAGTACTTCAAATACTGATTTTTTTCTTCACTTTCTTTTTTACATGGAATGAATATATCAGTACAAAACCTAAAATATGTCATCTATACAATGTTAAATAAACAAGCAAATTTTACACACGGTTATTTATCTTAAAAATCTCAGGTATCTCTCTTTTTCAAATTCTGTTCCTGTGAGATCTCAAAAACTGTAAGAGAAACTTTTATCGATGATAAACATTTGACTCCGGTCATTGCAAAAAGTTTTCCAATTCTTTTTTTCATTTCCGTTGTTATACAAGAAAAGAAGCAACAATGCAAATTTCATTTACAAAAAATATTATTCCATGACTTTTTTCTACATAAAAAACCCCAATTTCTTACAATTTTCTTCACATTTATAAAAATTGAAGACCTTTTTGTTGCTATTGCAACAAGAATCTACTTTTATCTTTATTATTGTTTAAAATATAAGATTGAGATTTACATTTTGTAAATAGTTTCCAAGCATTATCATAGTCACACATCTTCAGCTCTCTCTCTTTATATTTCTCATACATTGCTTACATGTTAAAGTTCATGTACCAGTAGCTAAAATCAACATTGCTTTGATTAAAACTTTATGTGAGCAAAATCACTTGGTGCTCCAATCTTTAATATAGAGGGCACACATATACATGTATAGATATAAAATTAACAGCCTACTGCCACTCCTTATGTCATCAATAAACAACACTGTAAATAAACACGAGTCAATGACAAAAACATAAACAGCTATGAGAGTAACTGAAAATAAATGTATATTTCCAAGCACTGAAGAACATCTCAATAGGTAAGACTTCCCATGTAAACACAGTCTTCTCAGGCAAAATGCTGTTCATCTTAAAACATTATCGAAAGAGGGAAGCGAAAGATTTTTTGTTCCTAATAATTTTTCCCTCTGCTAAAATCTCCTGAAACTTTTCATATGGTGGCAGTTTATCTAATGTTCCATATGCGGCCACAGATGGTTTTGTTCGAAGCATTTTCTTGGCCACTCGTTGTAAATCCTCCTTTTGAACTTTTTCTGCATAAAAAAGAAAGACAAATTTAACATAAATAACTAAAACTCAGTAGAGTATTTTTCTCAAAAATAAAATGTACACAAATTTTTTCAATCTAAACCAAATTCCAACAAACAACTACATAAACTAATTTGTTTTCAAGTTTGAAAAATAACATTTATTCATCGACGAGGCCTGAAGGCAGTTAATATACAATAATTTGTAGGACCTGGAAATAGAAATATTGGCTGCCTTAGGTCAAAGGCAATAAATAAGATTTCTGTTGAATCCTAGGCTAGTCTATAGGAATCCTCAGTTAGGATATAATAAGACTTTGGTTTCATTTAGTAGTAAGTGAACATTCATATCAGGCTGTACTTTGGCTTTTTTTGTAAATATATAAATTTGTTGAATTGTGTTTGTCACAAATTCTTATGTTGCACAAGCAAACAAGTCATCATTAAGATAGTAAGACCAGTCAAACTAGCATCAATTTGTCAGACTTTCATTGGTAAAAAATATATATAAGATAAAGGGTATAAGGGTAGATTCATGATAAAACATCTTAAAGACACCAGCATCCATAATTGGCTGCAATGCTCAATAAAAGTTCTGTCTGTACCTATTTCCTGTAGGTAGAACTGGGCGAGGTTTCTAGATCCTCGACTAAGAACCTGTCTGCCGACGTCTTCGAACACCATGGGACGAGTTTCCAGGTTGTACATCAGCAAGGACTGGAGCTGTTTTTTGGCACGGTCTAATTCCTCCTGGAAAAGAATATCAAATAAACATCAACAAACTTATTAAGGTCTATTGAATTTTGAAAATGACACATCAAAAGTCATCTATCAATACATCATAATTATGTGTTATACTATATTAACATATAATAAATAAATACATGTAAGACACTTACTTTGGATATTTGCTCTGGAGTTCTTAGGAATTCTGATAATACTACAAGTGCCAACTCTTCCAACTGAAAAAAAAAAAGAAATAAAGAACCCTGAACCCTATCACACAGTTGAATCAATACAAGATTAGTTTGGTAATAAAACAAACTTTCCTAAAACAACCATTAGTGTCTATCCCATTACTAATGTACCAATTCATGTATATCTATTGTGAAAACATTGAGGACAAAAAGGATACTCCTGCATGCACATGCAGAAGTTGTATTTTGAATCTTGACATGTACCTGACTGGGATGGGCACTGGACATAATGCAAAAGACCCCGGAGTCTTCATACACGTGGTTCATGGCCACACAGCCAAACATCCAGTGGTGTCTGTTAATTAATAAACCAATATCATATTTATATTCAAAGAGTAAAAATGTATAACAAATGAATCCTAAAATATTTATATATATGCTTTGAATTTATTTATTTATTGGATACATGTATCACACTATGGTGGTAATCATTTCTCACTGGTGTCGGAAGCAAATTGAAAGTGGGGGGGGGGGGGGGCTAGACTAATCCTCAGAAATATTGAGAAAAAAAAATAAAAATTCCCAAAATCATGGAAATCCTAATCCGTGGGGGGGGGGGGGGGGGGGGGGGGGGTATGCCTATGACTCCAACTTCTCAATCTTTTAAGGTAAATTTAGGGACAATTATCTTTGCTGTGAGAAAAAGTGGGGGGCTGAACCCTCTATGATGCTATGTCCCTAATGGTTAGGTCTAACTTTGCAAAAAAAAAGTGGGGGGACTAAGCCCCCCCTAGCCCCCCCAGTTCCAATGCCTATGTTTCTGCAATGCATGCATAATGGTTAAGTGTACTTTATTTTTAACAAATTATATTTATTTCTTAAAATTAAGGAATATCAATTCTATTTCCTAAAAAAAAACCCCAGGCTTGCATATATATAAATTGCATATATATATATATACTAAGCCAATTAATGTATATCAGTAGTTCTTACTAACGGTACCGCACAATCTTAACATTTCATAGATTATCATATTATTCATCAACAAGAGAGGACACTCAATTCATACTAAAGTAATTCAAAACATAAACAGTATCAAATATTCTGGGACACCCTGTATATATAAATTAGATGGAAACACATGTGCACATGTAGATAACAGTCCACAGGTTGCCCCTTTGTGCTTACCTGTTCAGTACATTTGTGTAAAGTCGGGTGTACATGCCCTTCCCTGGGCCCCCGGCAGAGAAGGCGTTACCCCCGCCAAGCATCATGTTGAGCACACAGAACGCAATGAAGTCGTCATCATTATGGGAACAGCTCTCCAGGCCGATAACCAAGTGAGCAAGCTCGGGGAATGGATTGGGGCCCTGGCTCACGTTAGATAAGTCTTTCTCAATCTGAATAGAAAGAATTTATGCTTAAAAACCTTTAAGTCATGCCTTGGTAATGGTGAATAACTGAATATATGGCTTGTGCACAGCCTTAATATATCTGCTGCTTAGGCTGATTTAATAGGGCATGAAATCATCACTTCAATTAAAACCTTTTTTGAAAATTTTATTACAGTGTTAAGTGATATGGCTGCTAGAAATTCAAAAACTCAGTTTTGTTGTCTGAAAAATGCTTAAAAAATCTTAAGAAAATCAAAGGCAGCTGTATGCAACAGTTGCAAATACTGCAAAATAGAACAGAAAGACATCTTAGTACCAGTATATATACAAATACAATGTACCAAAAATGACAGTTCATTGTTTTTGTTTACTCTCTGATCAAATGCTTACTTACAAGCATTTTTCCTCCTGTATATTGGGACACAGAGTTGTCGATAGATTTACTCGGATCCACTAGGGAAGGGTTTTCTTTCCAGATAGGGGTCTTCTTTACAAAAATGTCCCTTGCCATTTCAACAAGTGTATCATGCTCCATCCCCACCCCACAGAGCACCATTCTGGAGGGGTCATGAAAGTTTTTCATAAAGGAATACATTGATTTTGTGTCTATCCTATCAATGTTCTCCTTTGGACAAATTTTGGGCAGACCTAATGTGTTATCTCGATAGGCTGCCTGAAATGTAAAAAAAATCACAATGCAACTAGTTATTTGTCATAGGAATGCATCTTCAGAAATCTTCAAAATATAAGTTTATAACTCAGCTAATACCGTAATACATGTATAGGCATACAGACAAGTATTTGACAGTAAAAGTTGTGATGACCAATGTATGCCAATGAGAATTTGACAGATCTTTTTATTTTCAAACTAAAAATAAATCTATCTTAAAAAACTATGAAAAACAAATTGGCTTGCAACACTATTAACTGATGATTAATGTAATATATAAATATTATGGTACATTTACGGTACCACTTTTATAATACAATGTACCAGTGCATTGCTACTGGGACAAAATGAAGCATACCGCATGAATCAGCTCTGTCATGAGTATATCTGGTTGTGGACTTGATTCAATGTTCTCCAGATCAAAGGCCACCGCCATTCGACAGTAATCAATCTGTCAACAAACACGTTAAAGGAATTATAGTGTAAAACAGGAAAACGCACAATAAACAAATACTATTACAGGAATAGTGTAAAACAGGGAACAGATAGATTTGATAAGAAAAAGAAATGTTAAGAAAACCTATAAGATTCATTCATTAAGTTTTTTAAAAGTGAAACTCTTTGTATGCATACAAAAAGACTTCAAGTACATGTGTTAAGGATCTAGATAAGAAATGATTTGTGTGAGCATATATTTTTGGTTTTATACAAGCCTGCTAGTTTAACTTTACAACATAGAGTACAAGTACCTGTTCATCTGAAATTACAGGCCTCATTGCAACTTCTGACAATATGTCCAGACCTTTCTCAATTCCTTCATTCTCAATGGATAGAGCATATATGACAGCATCCCTGCAACAAATGAAATAAATTTCCAATAACTATGTTTCTAAATATATATATATATAGCTGAAATAAGAACTCGAAAATTTAACTTTAAATCCACAAATATTGATGGTATATAAGCTAATTTTCAAGTAAATGTCATACATTTAGGATGCGTTGTCTATATCCTTTAGTGCAATCAAATAAAGATAATTTCTATGAAAATGATTTTCCAAAAGAAACCAACATATTTTGCATAAATGTAATTGAAATGCAGATTGATATTTACAAGACATTAAAACAATTGTACATCACGTGGCACAGTTTTACAGAAATCACTAAGAAGCAGAAAAAGTTATTTTTCTTTCTCAAAACTGCACCAAGTCAATAGCATTTATTTACTTTTACTGTCAATTTATTCATTGAAAAGAAAATCAATTTAATGTGAAAAATGAAAAATTGAGTTTTAATTCCTTTAAAAATGCAATGAATTTAACACATCTGCTTGTCAGCTGATTGGCAAAAAATATCAATTTGTTTTGACCTTAGTTTGATCTATATTTGTAGAAAATGATAAAAATTATTGACCCAAGTGAGAGTTATCTCTCTTTCCATTTGGACAAAGTACCATAATACTAAAGAATGCTATTGTGCTTGATATCTTTTTTGGGAGTGGGGGGATTTTGAAAAATTGCTGTCAGCAGCATACAAACATCAAATTTACATTGATTATATTTACCTTGAGACTTGGCAGTCACATACACCTCCATAACTAGCCAGCACTTGTAAAATTTCATCATTGCTCTGATACTTAGTGGTTGACTATCACAAGAAATTGATAAATTTTCATAATAAAGATGCAAACATTCTTTAATTAAAATCAAAATTTTAGTTTTAATTTAAAGGACTGAAATAAAGTAATACTAACACAAAATCCTAATTTCTCAATAAAATGAGAAATGCCACTAGGATATGCAACTTCATATCTACTGCCAGAGTCGATTAAAACTGAAAAAATAAAATTATGTGTTTAAACAATACATTGCTTTAAGTCCATTAGATTTGCAAAGTTACATGTAAAGTTAAGTCAGTAACATGCATTATTTCAAAAGTAATATCTAAATACAAAAGGGCTAGTTAGTGAATTTTTGTGTTAGCATTTAGCAAGAGTTTGGTATGAAACTGCAAGCTTGCAAGTGGCTATATACAACTGACAATAGCCAACATTAACTAAATTAAGTTCCTAAACTTATTTGATCTTTGAAAAATTGTTAAGTACAATGTATTTACAATAAAAAATTTGATATTTACCCAATAAATCTAAAACGAATTAGCAGAACTGCAGAAAAGGAGATTTTTCAATAAAAATAGTTGGTATTTTACATTGATCAATATCACTTTAAACATGAACAGCTTAACATTTTAACATCTCTCCTTCTATACCAAGAGAGAACCCATGGGTCAAGGTGGGTGACCACCATACCCTCTCAAATAAAACCACTGCTGATCACAGGGATCAAACTCAAATCTAGGTTGAATAAAAACAGTGAGAAGCAGTAGTTTCATACCTACAGTAAAACATGCTTATAACGATGTGCCAGGGATGGGTGATTCTACTTCGTTATAAGCGAAATTGGTTATATTCGTCAAGTTTACAACATATTTTATAGTCATGGGGAATGAAAATCACTTCGCTGTAAGCGTCAATTCATTGTAAGCGTATTCGCTATAATTGTGTTTTACTGTATATAGATTTCAGGTATTATATTTCAGGTTATATTCTAAATTCAAGTTGACCTGCCATAGATCTACAGTGCCTCACATTTCAAAAAACATGCAATTTATGGTGCACAAAAACCACAGATCAAGAGTCACCATTTTTACAATTAAACAAACCACACTAATTTGGGGCTGCTGGTGGTTTAAAGTATTTCAGAGGCAAGTAAAGTGACAACATCTGTATTGATATGTTTTGGGAATTTTTTGAAATCTAATCATTTGTACAGAATTTGTTTCAAATTAAGTTAGTAAGTCCAAAACTAAGGCAAGTTTTGTGCGCCATGAATTGCTAGAATTCTGCGTCCAGTTAGAGGCTGTGAATTTCCAGTTTTCATAATGGCACTGCTTCTGACATTTTCCTGGCATGTAAAATATCAAAATCGTTAAAAAAGCCAGGAAAACGTCAGATATACTGGACTATCATGAGAGATTTTGGGGTGCCTCTGAAAGATATTTGGGGCGCTCATGAAACGTAATGGGGCACTCAAAAAAAATTTGGGGAGCTCATGCATGGGGCGATTGGGGTGCTTTGACTTTGGGGCGAAAGAACAGTAACCCTCTTACAGATCTGCAGCTATGAGAACAAAACTATTATACCAAGCGCAGCGAGAGGCGGGTGAAGCCCGCTTTGCGAAGCGAGGATTAATGGTATCACGTATATATAAGAAAATTAGTGAAAAATGAAAGTTGTATCAGGGGTACTAAGGGCTGAAAAATTTTCTTCCAGCTCATGGGCGCCGCCATAATGGCCGCCATTTTGTTTTTGAAAAGTTAGTTCGATCATTGATTGACTGGTACTTATCGATGTTTATTGCCCCTAAACTCGATTGAAAATGTTCCAGTGTTTCAATAGAAGGTAAATTGAATTAAAAGAAATAAAAGAGGACACCAGATAAGTTTCAATAGTGCTTCAATCAAGAAACACTACTAGTTCTATGTATGTTTTATCAAATTATCAGATGGAAAATAAAAACATTAACATCAAGGAACTGATCTTTTAGATACTGAATAAAGTATTCAATTTTATTACCGCAGCATTTATATGAATTAAATGATAAGCAATGAAAGAAGAAATTTAAAAAGTTCGGAATAATGTAACTCTCTTCAGCTATTTCCGAAGACAAAACGTGTACGTTTTATGTCTGAAAAATGACGTCATAATGTAGACTGAGCACGCTACATTTAGTTAAACTTTGGCTAATGATTTGAATAGGCACCCACGTGGATCCTACTGTGTGCGTTTCAAATAAATTTTGTTCTACAACAATCAAACTCATTTACTGCACTAGTGCTGTGTTGAATCTGCGCTCGGTCCAACGGTCACACCGTTTACATCTTATATGAGTCCACCATGCTACCTGGACAATAGTAAGGCACCTATGTTGTTGCATGACCATTACCTCCAAGAGTACAAAAATGTCCAAACATTTTCTGTGATGCCACTCTGAGTCCATTCTCGAGTGTTGTGACTGGGGTGTCATATGTCTCACGACTGGCAACGGCATATTTCAGTTCTGGGAAGTTGGGGAGGGGTTGATCTAACCCAATGTCATCATTAAGTCTTTGACTTGCAGAGAACTTTCTTAACTGCAGCTTTCTTGCTCTAGAAATGAAAAAGAAGAATACAGTAATTGGAAGTTGTCATGTACATACAAGAGAGAGTCAATGTTGCAACATGCAAATCATGTCACACTGTCATTGAAAAACGCAAAACCCGCTTCAAAAAAAGTGGGATATAAACAGGTGCTGTTTATCTCACATAAATATAATCAAGTCAATTATTTACACCTTCATTTTAGACCGCCAGTAAAAAGTCCCGAGTGTTTTCTTACCTCGATATTCTACAACAACCTCGAACACAAGTTGACAAGAGCGCTGCCATTTTATTTTAATATTCCAAACTTCGAACCCGAAGCTTTTTTTTTAAAGGTGCATCGACAACATGTCAGGCAGTTATATCGTTTTAGAAAGTGGGCCTTCGACTCATCCAAAAAAAATTGACAAGAAAAAAACTTTCTTCCCAAAATCTTAAAATCCTAATCCAGGTAGGGGGTAGCTTACCTACATCTTCCTTTCAATGCATTTTTTTCCAGACTCCCAAAAAGAAGGGGGTGGGGGGGGATGGAGGCAGGGCAACACCATGATAAATGTAATTTCATCTTTTTGATGTGTAAATTTAAGAAAAATGACACCTTATGTTATGTGGTTTTTTTAACCTCATAATAAAAAAAAACATGTAATCCTTTTATCTAAAATGGCACAAAATTGTTGGAATTAACATTGTCATATATACTATAATAATTATAGTTATACTTCTAAAGATATTTTTATACACTATTGATTGACATATCTTTCTCTTAAAACTATAATAATTTCATACCTGTATGTTCTGGGCCCTTATTTAGAAATAAATGTTCTGTTCTGTTCTATACCCTCTACTTGGTATATTTTTATTGAGGGACACATACATAACGACGATGCTCTCTGTAGGAAGGTATGCCCAGCCTTTATCTTCTTCATTAACAAACAGTTCATAATTATTATTTTCCGTGTTCACAGAGATGAGATTTTTTTAGCAAATTAAACCATGTTTCAGCAATATAAAACAGAAACTAAAAGAGAAACAGAACAGTATCGTTTATAAAAAGAATTATCATCATAGTAAATTTTATCAAGTTATTTGTGATACATTGATGTGTTTATTCAAAAGAAAGGTAGAAATACGGGGGGTCGGTTTTTATAAAGCTTGAGACACAGCACACAATCTTGCCATAGAAAAAAGTAGATGCTTGTCAGTAGTAGTACATATATATACAAACACATTACGTTGTAATATTCATTGTAATTTGAAGACGTTGTAATATTCATTGTAATTTGAAGACGTTGTAATATTCATTGTAATTTGAAGACGTTGTAATATTCATTGTAATTTGAAGACATGTGTGTGTGTGTATACGAGGGTCAATCAAAAAATACGAAGACTTTTGTCATAGCTATGTTACTTAACGTCATATCATTACTAAATTTGGTAGACATAATTAAGCGGTAGTTTCAAACAATTTGCAAGAAAAAAAGTTAATAAATTCTTTTATTTCTAAGAATTATTTATAATCTAATCCTGCAAAAATGAGGTCACGGCGCACGGTCAAAATTTGTGTTATGTCAACAATAAACCATATAATGTTGAAAATAATATCTCTATAATTTGGGCTTAAAACCAAATAATATTGAAACCTCAAATTAAGTATAGTCATGGTATTCTATGTTCCAAATAATGACGGGATATACTGTTTTGTCGAACAGATATTAGTAACTAAAGACAGATAGTCCTCTTTAGAATTGACTAAAAACATCGACGTCGCCGGACGTCACGGCGCAACGAGAAGTACAAACAAAATGGATTTTACTCAGCAAAAAGCCGATATAAGCTGTGAAAATGTTCAATGGTGCAAAAAATAAGTCAACAATTATTTGCAAGTTTGTGTTCAACTGTTATAAATTTTGTGGGGGATGGTGATAATTGTATTTTGAATATAAAACAGTCCGCAAGAGAGTCGAATATCTGTAAATATTTGGTCAAAAAATAAGTAACGTCAACCGACGTTCAGGGTTATCCTTACTGTAAACTAAGAGACACACGGTTAGAAAATGAAAACTTTGAAAAACTAACTTATGATTCTCGAACAAATGTGTGCATATAAGATGTTTAGTGCTTCAGTGCCATTTTAAATTGTAAGGTTAAAGACACAAGAGGCTAATCGTGATATAAAGATGGGGTATATCTATAAACTGTACGCCTTTAATCTTGACGTCATGTTTTGAACGTGACCGTGCGCCGTGGTGACAAAACATGTTGTTTTTAAAAAGGGGTAACAAAAATACCGTTTCATAAAATGGACTAAAACTTTGCATATCAATAACATAAGTGTTGGTGCACAGATTAATTTGTTAAGTATGACTTTCATGAAAAAGATATGATAGACAGCCACATTGTCTTCGTATTTTTTGATTGACCCTCGTATATATATGTCGTTCTCTTCATATCAAACTGCAATCAAATCCACGCATCTCTGAATTTACAATATATATATATATATATATATATATATATATATATATATATATATATATATATATATATATATATTGTAAATTCAAGTGCCAAAATGTAATCAATATAATTATTGAGAGCAAAGGATTTTGATAGACAATATTGAAGACTATCAGCGAAAAAAAGAACATAAAAGAAATGTGTCCAACACTCCAAATATTAAAGCGTTGTTTAAGATGATGGATTAATATTTTTCTCTATGATTTTTTTCTTTTAATGAACAAATCAATTTATGTCAGATATACTGTACAAAGAGGATATATCTGTAGATGAATACATGTAGGTAAAATATCCGGGAGAACTGCATTTTTAGGTACGGCGTAAATATTGGACAGAATACATGTAGTAATTTAATTACGTGTAGAACTGGTAAACATGTTAGCACACAGAGCCAGAATTTACATAATGTTTACATTAATTTTGTTCCAATAAAATATCGTAATTGCTACCAAAAATCTAGTTAACAGCATTGGCAATTAAACATTTAACCTCTGTACAGTAAAATGCACCTAGTTTTTATAGTAGCCAGTGGGCAAACTTCTATTGTGAATATTTCCTGTACATGTCAGCAAAAATAAATAGAGATCTATATAGCAGGACTTTAAAAGTGAAACCTAATGACACAATTACTCACTGGTATGACAGTGTGCGGTATGACCTAGCACGGTGTCGGTACACATACAAAATATTAATAAACGAGTCGGGGTGTTTTAAACCAAGGGGGCAGCGATGTCGGAATGCTGCAGGAATAACGGAGATATCGTCCTGTGTCTGGCTAACTGTGTAATCTCTAGATACGTAGACAAGAAACTGAATGAGGAGCCAAAGAAGTGGGTGATTATTTTCGTGATCCGGGTGTGGATCGGCTATGCCGTCGACGCGGGGGCGGTGATATTTCTGTGGCTCAAACTCGGTCTCCCAGAATGGACGGACGATTACAAGGTTCCCATACTGTGTTATGTGGGCGTGGTCCTACTACTGCTTATAACACTGACTGTGGTCGCGGCCAAGAAATGGGAAGCCATAGCGAATTCATACCACCCTAAAATATGGAGATTGATATTCGTGAGTTTCAAAATGACCACATTTGTCCACGCGTTGTTTGTTTTCTATGTGGCGGATTTTCGGGAGTGGTATGGGTCCGTTACCTCCGTGATCGCTATCATCGACATGACCCTCTGTGTATTTGAGATCCTTAGGGTATTGTTGTGTTTTTGTGAGTTTTGCCCGTGTGCTTATCATGCAGACCCCGAGGCCTCTTGTCTTTGTTTTAATTGTTTCAAGTGTAGAGAACAAGAGCGACTTAGAGCGAATCAACAATATGTGCATGCGTAACCATTGGTTACTCAATGACCTCACTTGAGGTTTTTCTTGACTAATCTACTTGAAACCTTCATAAGTGCAATACAAACTCTTCATTCAAACAACGTTGTTGTACACAACTGTATTTGAGATTTTAAGATTAATGTGAATTGTATGTCCGTTTCATGTTTTACTTATTGATAAAAATACATTTATTTGATAATTTGGTTTTCTTATATGACTATTTGGAAATTATTATCGACATAAAGCAAGAATCAGTACCAAGGTTTGCAGAATGGTACATGTACATAACCTTTTACCCAATAGCCTTCCAAATTAGAAGAACCCTTCAGGTCAAGGGTAACATTTGTACAGGTTAAATCTGGACACTCAAAATAATTTAATTTGGATGAAATATAAACTTAATTTTTTAACTGATTTATAAAGAACTGATAATGCAATCAGTATGCTTTGCATTATTCACTTGAACACGGTATGTCGGTCTCTTCATATCAAACTGCAATCAAATCCACGCATCTCTGGATATTCACGACGCCTTTAAAAATATTTCAATAATTGCAGTATAAATTAGAATTCCCAAATAACAATTCCTCTTTTATGTTGCATGTACAGCCTTCTCTCTCATGTATTGATTTGAGCTATTTTGAGTGTTGACTGAACTGCCATTCAATAATTTGTTTGCAATGGTACACTGCGATTTAAAAATCAAAGTGCCCAGTAATACCGGTATATAACGATATGCGTGAAATGGAAGCAAACAAATTTTTAAATGTGAAGTATAGAAATCCTAGACAATAAAGAATGTTTTATTTTACTACATAGGTTCTGTATTATAATTGTCTAGTGTTAGACAATCCTTGTAAGAATGGTAAGACTGAGAAAAGATTCACAAGCACATGAGCATTTGAAAATTTTAATATTCATTTTCTTGAAGAAATTCATATCTTCAGAATGGAAATGAGAGCACAACACTAAAATATACATTTGATACTTTGAGAAGACCCTAATATCAAAATGCATGTAAATATCCCACAGTAGTATTGTAGTACGGGTAATTTGACCTTAGTCTCATACAGACTGTTTACATTCAGCATCTATTTGAAATTTGTTTTGCAATGTTTGTAATTATTAATTATTACATACCTAGTAAGTACATTGGTACAGAATGCATTCCAAGAACAATTCAGGTGAATGACTTAATTTCAACAAATTCATTTTTGAACTTTACACTTGGAAAGTTACCACTAAAGTAGAAAGGAACATATGTAAATTGTATTGTTATGCCTTGCTTCAAATTATTTCTAAATCATTATAAAATGCAACATGAGAAATATCAAATAATTTGTGTCTGGCTTTGTCTTAAGAAAAGTGAGTTGTAGTATAAGCCTGGGCTCATCATATTTCTCTAAAAGATCCCTGATATTAATTAAATCTGAATTTTCTCTAAAACCTGAAGCCAAAAAACAGAATTGTGTATGCATGTTCTTACATTCATCTAACAAAGTTTATGCATACAAAACCCACCATTTAACATCAGTAGGTTCAATAACACCAGTACATGTAATTATTCCATGCCAAAAAAAAATATCTTAAAATACACAGTGAAGACAAAGAATCCAAACATGTTATCAATAGTAGAATAGCTGTATATTTAATCCATGATTTTCCATGCTTTCCATCATTCCTGTAATTGTAGTGTACTCTTCCACCATTTTTAGAATTCGAAGACAGCCAGGCACCAAATCAAAATGCTTGGAGAGCCCAAGCTTACGAGCCCCTGGGACAAACTGACCCAGATTCAGTCCTCCAAGAAAAAGTAGTTACCTCCCTTCTTCTGTTCAGTGTCCTGTAAGATCAGAGAGTCAGAATAATTCATGTGTCTTAAATGCATTCAGTTTTACTAAGTAAATTTCCCCCATTTCTTGTCATAAACAATACAGAACATTTGTACATATTGTAATGCAAGCATAGCATAAATCTATGTGACATAAACTACCGGTTTAATCAAGTAATTTAGGTACAGTGTACTTGTGTAATGATGTCAGATATTTATATATAACTTCAATGTTGTGATCTTGGTTTGATCTTAGAAATGATAGATTCTCTAGTACAGGATGATTGATGACAATGTTTTGATGGACTGTATTTTTGGTACACTGCCTATAACAAATACATGTACTGAATTGATGTCTATCATTAAAGATAACAAAGACTTCAGTTTTCAAATAACAAACCTTAGATTGTCAATAATATGACGTCATTTCTATATTATGACATAAGTGTGGTGATAACCTTTTACACTCTTTTTTTCAATATGATTTTAACTATCTTCCACTAATTTTTAAAGTTCTTTATAAAACTTTAATTTGGGGGCAATAAATGCATATACCGGTAGTCTTTTTCAAAATATCTTCATAATATCCAATTCCAAAGGCCCAGGCCCCATTCCTAAAATTGCGTAGACAATCCCTGCACCCTACTTGAGCAGTTTTAGCAGTGAAACTTTTACAACAAGGGTACCGCTAAGCGGAGCATCCCCTCGCAACATGGAGGAGGCATTATTTAGGAATATACAGTTATGTAAATGTAATTGAGGAGACCAAATTGTACTAACCCTCCATTACTACAAAAAAGTGGGTTTTTTTACCTGTACTAGATCTAAATCCAAAAAATATAAAGTTGTTGTTTTGAATTACAAACTTTCACTTTAGTTTCACAGTAGTGAAGCAGAAGTAATTATTGTCAAGTCCTACATAAAATTTCTGTTTAAAATTGTGTTATTTTCATGATATATTAAAAAGTATTCAACTAGTTGACTTAAAAATTAAGAGGGTTTGTCCTTTTACCATGCCAAATAGGTGTACGAAGTTTGATAAATATTCGTACAAGGGTTTTCTTTAAATCCTGCTTCTAAGCTAAAGAAGACACACATACATACACACACACACAGCAGTGATGCTATATCCCCTTCGCAACAAGTTGCATGAGGGGATAATAATTGCTAGAAGTGACATACGCCAAGTCAGAAGTATGTTGCAGTGAATGTCTAGCATTATGGAGTACATGCTTACCTTGACAGAGTTGAGTTTGTTGATACGTGGTCGGAAATTGTTGGGGTCTCTCCTGAATGTGATGTCCAAGGACTCAAGGAAACTGTTCATTCCATTCAACAGCGACTGGGGGCTAAAAACACAAGGAACATGTGAAAATACAAAATACAAAGAACAGAATTTACAATACATTTAACACATAGGTGTAGGTAAAAGTATTGAATTCTTTTACTGTATAACTGCATGTAAATAGCTGTATTAAACTGCCATGCTGGCAATGTTAGCTACAGTGCTAGCAGTGTCTTACGTGTTGGCTTTAGTACAGATGGAGGGCTGTCCCTCAAACACAACAACACGGTCAGCCAGGTAAGTAGCCATGATGAAATCGTGCTCCACCACAAAGGCTGTCTTCTTGGCATGCAACACAAACCTACAAGATGGAGATATACTGTTACAACAAATCTTTATATAGCAAACACAAAGTCCTTCAAAACCTAGAAACAGTTTGTTCAGAGCGTAACAATAATCTAAAATTTTTCATTTTACCAAATTTACATTTGTTTGTGTATCCATATTTAAATTAGAGAGTTTTATATTAACTTTGTTTTTAGTGTCTTTGACATTTACAGGTACTAGTCCAAGTTAATCTTTGTATGTCATGAACCTACTTTTCATCAAAATCAAAACTAGTCAAGTATATGTACCTCTTGGTGATGTTAAATTTGAATACACAAAGCTTATATATACCCTTCACTACTTTTAAAAAGCTTGAGGATAGATTCAATGTATATAATCATCTGGCATGGAATGAAAATGTTCAATACAAAAGTTCTTAAAATAGCTTTACAAACCCAACAAATATATATCTGTCATAAAAAATGTAAATGTAAAGCATCTAAAAATGAACTCTTTAAAACCTCCATACCGTTTGATGACCTTGGCTGCATGCAGACGCTGTTCTGAATCCAGGTAAGCAGACGGCTCATCAATCAGGTACACGTCTGCTGGTTTACCCAGGCACAATGCCAGGGCCACTCTCTGCAACTCTCCTCCAGACAAATTCTGAACCTGTAGAAAAGTAACTGTAAATGTAACATGCATACATGAATTCTATTGTGTGTTGAAGGAAAATCTGGTCTCCTAAATGATAAAAAGTAATATTTCCACCCCTTGTAAAAACAAGTGAACTTTTGGAAGTTTTTGTTTTGTTTTTTAAGCAAAGTAATTATTGATAATCATTTTTTTTTTATAACTATTTTACTATTTTTGAACAGTAAACAAGCATAAGTAGGTCATTTTGGATGTCTCAAAAATTCAAATTAATGTAAAATTGCAGCATGGTCATTTTGGTTAAAATTCAGAAAAGTAGTTCAAATTCATTTTCTTACAAATTTTTGTGTTACCCATATGACACCAAGAGTTTAGCCCCAAAAATGAAACATTTTGTGTTCAGTTGGTACATTCACATGCGTTTTGCTGTATTACTTCACGTATCTTGAACTAGGAACTAAATTGTAACAATGGACAAACCTCTTGGTCAATGATGTTCTCAATCATAAGGGGCTTCATCACATCAGTCACAAACTGGGGGTGTACATAGGCGTCCCTGATTCTCTCGTGGAGCAGCTGTCTAACTGTGCCCTGGGACTTGGGGCTGATTTTCTGTGGTTTGTAACTGACATTTAACACTGGGCAAGTTCCTAAAGAGAAAACACACAAAATGCCATCCACAAATCGACCAGCTATCTGTCCTTAGTTTTACAAAGACGTGCAATTAAAAATAGTTTAGATGTACATGTGAAAACATTATAAATAAAGTTGGAGTCTAAAAGTCAAATTGTTAAAGAAATAAATTAAATAAAATCTACTTTATTTTTCCGGACACAAAAAAAAACAGTGACAATTTTAACCAATTTTTAAAAATACTCCTCTTAATCACTACAGCATGACTGCTACACAAGTATTTCATCTCAATTTATGTATTATATCTGACAGCTAAAGTAAATTTAATCCACATATGCATGGATAGATGCAATAGGAAGTTTGTATCAGGTATATGGCATCCTCAGTCTTACCTCCTTCGTCTGGCATGAGTTTCCCGGCCAGTATCCTGATGAAAGTTGTTTTTCCTGTTCCATTTTCACCCAACATAACGATGATCTCCGAGTCTGTGAACTGCCCCTCTCCAATTTTAAGTTCAAAATTCCCTGCAATAAGTGATTTATAACTAGTAAATTCAGCATTTGTTGTGTAATCTTTCAATTATCCAAAAATAAACCTTTTACTGGTAAATGACATACATTTCTTCCTACAGTTTGTCAACTAGCTTTAATCAAGATTCAAGACTAATATAGGATCAGGCTCCACCGTCACCAAAATTTTCAAATCCCTCAACTCAAATCCTTTAAAGAAAAGTGCATAAACCTGAGGTCAAACCTAAGATTGGAGGTTGAGTATTGACTTGAGGAAAGTTGGTGACGACGAAGCCAGATACAGATACATGTACCAGTACATTAAAATTAAACATTTTGTAAGATAAATCTTGTGTTCACAAATGTCCTCTATCTTAAGCCTCTGTCTGCCGTTGACTTACCCATCACTTTTTTCATGTCTGGATATTCATATCTACACATCCTCTTTATCTCCTCTTCTATGGCTGTCTCTGCGACTTTGAATGTCAAAGAAGTTTCTCTGAACCGAAGATTTTCCGTAGGCACAAAGCCATCCAAAAATATGTTGATTCCTGTAATCAAAATTAAGTTTCACCACCATCATTTAAACAATCAACATGTGAAAGGATATACCAAAACTTAGTTAAAAGAAAGCAATTCAAGTTTGTTAATTTAATCCTTCCCAAACAATGAAGCTAATTCGGATTACACTAACACTATACGATTTCTTTCGTTTGAGGGACAAATTAGACAGAAATCAATTTCTACTTGGCGTTTTAATGAATTAATTGTCTGGAAATATAAGGTTTTCATTCGAATACCTGTTTGTGTCACCTGGTTCTTGAGAACCGGTTTATTTGCAAGGCTATATAAAGAATTCCTTAGGTGTTAAATACCAGTTTAGGACGACACGTACAGCGCAAAGTTTAAATCTTAAGAATTGTTTCATGAAAGTAAATAAATCATGTGATCAAACTTTGTCATAATTATGTATTTGTACATTTAATATCTCAAATATTAAATAGCTGCAACGTGTCATTGCGAATTCCAGACAGTGTGTTGTCATTTACTAGTATTATAGTATTCAGCTTTCATTTGGAAAGTAATGAATGAATTTGAAGGAGAACATGTTTTCTGGTGCTACATATGTATATGGAATAATTGACTCTACCTGGTTAAAATATCCTTTTAACTCAAATAAAATCCTATAGTAACCAAGTTGCATTTTTGGGTATATTGGCTTTTATAACATAAAGCAGATAAAGTGCCTTTTCCACATCATTCAATGACCTTTCATATATAAATATACAATTCCCTATAAAGACCTTGAGCAATGAAATTCATATTGCATTTTTATCTTATCAAAGGTCAAAATTACATGTGATTGGTCAAAATGGACACTAAAAATACAGGGTAAATTGATGATTTTCTTTCAAGCATGATGACCCCTCCTGACCACTTTTAAAACTGGTATTAGTGACTGCTATAAACTTATAATTTCATCAGAACGAAATGAAACTGCTTCTTGGACAGGTACACAATTTTACGACAAAATTACTTGCATATCAAACACAAACCTTCTCTGACACTGAAGGGCATAGTAACAACACCATATGCACTAGGAACTCCATAGAGACAGCAGATGAAGTCTGACAGGTAATCTAGCACTGACAAGTCGTGTTCTACAACAATGATGAACTTGTCTGGGTGAATCAACTGCCGGATAGCCAAGGCGGCTTTGAGTCTCTGTTTCACATCCAGGTAACTGGAGGGTTCATCGAACATGAAACTATAAAATACCATATCAACATTTATCAGTCTTATGAACAAAATCATTGTCTTTTATCATTTATGTAAAACACAGTTGTACAAAACTTGTATATTTGTATACCGTAGTAGCAGAATATTTTAAGGGAATGAATTTTCATTCGTGATTTAAACTGGTTTTAAGGGTATTTAATTTTTGTTGTTTTGCAAATAATCATATGAAATTTTGTTTAGTGCTACATTTCCTTGATGCTAATGTATAATTAATTAAATAATTTTTAACCCCAAGAAATATTTTTGCCTCTACAGTCTTTAATAAAGTTTCTCAATAATAAATATTTATATAAATTTGACAGAAACATTTAGAAAACTAAAGAAACAGGTTTTTTTTTTTTTTGGTCTTACACTACTGCTTCAGTAATTTTTGATTGTTGTCAACACAATTTTTATGAATGTGAACAGCAAATCATTAAATCATCACCAGCAATGATAAATGAAATAAAATTAGATTATGAAAACATCATCAATCTCCTAACATGAGAAATGGCTGTCAAAAAGACCAAATACAAGAATAAATTGTCACTGTCATGTTTAATACTACACATCTTCGCTAGCCAAGGGTTTACGATCTAGTAGTATAAATCGTAAACCCTTGGCTACAAAGATGAATACTACATGATAGGGGTATTATACCAAAAAATCAGGCTCCTGGATATTGCAGAAATAGAAGTTTTTGAGGGTTAAAATGATATTGATTTGTGATGTCAGATTGTTCCATAAATATTTAATTTTGTTGTTAGAAATAAACTTATTTATTTCAAACCATGTAAACATTTCGTTGAAGATTTAATTTACTTAGTAAATTTTTCAACATAAATCATTTTCATCCCCAATAGATCTGCCTATACAGTACAATCATGTTTTTTTTTTAAAAGAAGTATATTTCTGCATTTTTATAAACATAAATTTGACAAATAAACACTACAAAAGGAATTGGCTTTTGTCTCATAAACTGCTCTGCTTCAGTAATTTTTGATTGTTGTCAACACAATTTTTATGAATGTGAACAGCAAATCATTAAATCATCACCAGCTATGATATATGAAATTTAAGGGTATGTAAGATTATACTCATAATATATTAAAATACTTGTACGATAATTAGAAAACTTTTAAAACATCACAATATTATGAATATAGATACCAGTAATTAAATTATGACCATAAAGTCTCAATACATGAGTTATAAAGACCAGATCTAAATAATACAATCTACTACATGTGTAATATTACTGGAAAAATAGACCTACATATCAGCCTTCTGGATGCACACCATGGCACAGGCAAATCTCTGAAGCTCTCCTCCTGATAGATCCTCCACATTCCTGTCACGGACGTTGATCAGATCTGAGAGAGATTGTACAAGATTGACATCACATGTACCAGTATTAATAGAATGAATTTTGTCAACATAATAATACACATTTTGAAAGAAATTTCCTGCAATCTCAAGGTACAGGTATATGTACATGTATAATTGTCAAAGTTTCATTTACTGATTATCCTTGTTTCATAAAGAAAAAATAATTTCAATGGAGTCATGAACAAACTCTAATAACAAAATCATTCATATACATGTTTATGAATAATACGCTATTTCTGCATGGATAATAAACTTGGAATTTGTTCACAATTATGTCAACTGTTTTGTTTTTTATAGCATATTTAAGTTTTTCTTGGACACATATTCTAGATGGACCTACCAAGCTGTTCACAAACATCCATCTGGTTGCTTAAGTCATCTTTCTTATCCAGTAGCTGTTGCACAGATCCCTGCAAGAAAAAATATCAACAATTACCTTCTGAAATTTTTTTCTAACAATGACTTACAACAGTCAAACTAGCTCCGAGATGTTATTTGCTGAGGTAGAAACATTAGGAGGAAATCAGTAGGTTGGGGGTCTCTCCTAATCTCAAGAATAACCATTATTGATTTTTTGAAAAAATCTCATCCTTGTAGTTTCAGATCTAATTATATCTATATCTTATATTCATCCATAGATGGAAAATGAGTCATAAATCATTTAAGAGCTTTTTTTTTTTTTTTTTTTTTTATAAAATACTGGATTTTCTGTATATATACATGTATAATGTATACAATCCATACAAAAAAAACAAGTTGAAATTCACGATGGCTTACTTGAAATATACACTTTTTATGTAGGAACAACTAAAGTTTGGACAATTAAAGGCTGTTCATTTCAATTAGTTAAAGACCAATAGCTGACAATGATTAAGACCACCCCAAAACAAATTGAAACACACTAAGTAACACAAGAGTTTTGAATGCATTACCTTTAAAAGGAAGTTAAGTTTTTCACAATTTAGAAGCTATTAAAAAGAGAGTAATTGATACAAAAGGGATTAAGACATCCTGTTTATCTTAGCTTTTTGAAAAAAAAATGAAATCTCACCTTAACAGCCTTTGGAATCTGATCTACATACTGGGGTTTAATGATGGCTTTCAGGTCATCTTCAAGAATCTTTGTGAAGAAGTTTTGCAATTCTGATCCCCTGAAGTAAGTCAAGATTTCTGTCCAATCAGGAGGATCCTGAAAAGTATGTCATTGAATAAAATCCACAAATAACTCACATCACTATCAAACTTGATGTACCGGACACACAATAATTACTCAACATTTATTTTAATGATGTAATGGATGTACATTTGTACATACAAATGTAGGTAGTTATAGTCTTACTTCAAAGCGCCCCAAGTTGGGTTTTTGTTTCCCTGCCAAAATTTTCAATGCAGTTGATTTGCCAATACCATTTGTACCGACCAAACCAAGTACTTCTCCAGGTCTTGGAATAGGCAATCTGACAAAAGAATGTTAGTTTGAAATATTTACAGTATGGAGAGCAATGAAGTACAAGAGTACAGGTAAAAAATGGGCCCCCCTACATTCACATCAAATACACATGTATTGATAGTGAGAGAAAATCCCAATTTTTTGTTACCCTGTTCCATCTGAAAACTATACAGTTTGACTCTTCCTTGAAGAATTTTTAACATGTAGTTTTTTTATTCTCGTACCCCATCTAAAGATATCATATCCACCAATGAACAAACAACTGGTATCAAAATTCTCTCTTAAGGAACACATTATTTATCAAAAGTTCATCACAATTTTGGTGTTAATATATTTTGTCATAATCATATTTCCAACAATTATCATAATTATTTGTTATAAATTACCTGTGTAATTTGAAAGAATTGGCACTGTAACGGTGGGTTGTATCTTTCTCCAGGTTACTTGGCAAATTGATGATTGAAATAGCCTCAAAAGGACATTTCTAAAACAACATTTGAAATACTTAATTTCCTAAAGTGATGTTTCACTATCAACATTTATCTGTTTAATGGGAAAGGTACAGTATATTCAAAAATGTATAAGATATTTACAATATAAATTTCATTGTTAATTGTGTCAACAAAAATAATCAACGAAACAAGTTTATTACCTTAGAACAGATACCACATCCAATACATAGCTCCTCAGATATAAAAGCAATCTTGTCTGCAGGAGATACTTCTATGCACAATTTTCCTAAAAAAATAAACATATTCACATTTAAGGTCAAGATCTAGTAAATGATTCCAGAGTGTCTTTTTGATGCTAGAACAATTAAAACATCACAATTATAATTGATTTGAAAAATCTTCTTTCCTGTACTTTACAGCTTTAGACTTAGAGGAATTATGAAAAAAATGAAACAATTTTTTGACATTCTATATTAAAAAGTAATCCCTACACCAATATTAAAATTTACATCATTTCAAAGAAGAGATCCAGGTTTTTTTAATTGGAGAAACTGTAGGCATTTAGATATATTTCACAAGTCAAAAATGGACAAAACTCTGAAATTTTTTACTTATTTCCTTCCTTACTCATAGAAAATGACAGTTTAAAACTTAATTTATCGTGTTTACTAAAAATTTAAGCCCCGATACACCCTAATAATCAGAGCTACTATTACTAACCATCATTGAAAGAATTTTTATGATATATCTGGAATTTCATGAACCTGTAGGAACCTTTCATTAACTAGATCTTGACTTTAAGCATTTTCAACATGATTGTTATCATGATGGTATTGGGTACCTACATGTAGATATGGGCGATTTTTAATGAAATCATTCCATGTTATACCTGTTATAGGGATCTACTTAAAGATAATTTGAACTGTCACTCTTAAAGGGTCTTCAACATCCCATGACTATTTATAACAGTAAATCATAACACAACTGCGAAACTATTAACATTACTATATTAATGTATTTCTGTTTGGGTATACATTTGTAGCTTCTGTTAACAAGATGACCTGAGGGTCCTGAGTGTGAATACAGCACGTATTTTCATGAATAGCAATAATTACTAAGTGTTGATTTATCCCCAGAACTGAACCTTTTTCTGCAATTTTCAAGTTAAAGTCAGGCTAAATTTTGAGCTGGTTTGCAAAACTCATTTTGGATGCAGCTTATTCAATCTGGTTAAGATCAAATCTTTGATCCACTCCGACAAATTTGATGTCGCTACATATAGAAAACTGGGGTGCTGATGGATGTTCTAATTTTAATAAGATTGCAGCTTATCAAGCCCTATATATGAATTACATGTACGTATATGTTTTTGTATATCACATAATCTTTTGAAATATTTTTTCAAGAAATGTATATTTACCCATTCTGACCACAGGACATGACTTTTTGCATTCCTGCCTGCATCTTTTCGGTTTACATTTGTCATTGCTCACAATGGCAATACGAGTGAGTTTATCAGTGGGTGCTGTAGACTTGTCATTTCTTGATCTAGATGACATCTGTAAAGTAATGATTCTATATATTTTTCATGTGCTGAAAATAATTCCTCTCAAAAAAATTTAACTTATCTTTGGTACCTAAGTATTAATTTTACTACATAAAGATCTCCAGACCAGTGCAAGATAAAAGTTTATATCTAATCCAAAACTTTAACCCAAGGAATACGAATTTCTCTGCAAGTCTGCTATAAAAATAGTACAAATAAGTTTTCAGTTACAGTTACATACGAGTACAACGCAATCAAGAATCACCGAGGAAATTCGAACAAACAGCTGTTAACTATAAATTAAAATCTTCACACTTTTAAATTGCTGTAATATATGAGATAAATGTTACCTTTATATCTGATCAAATGATAATAAAAGAGCCACAGAAAAATAGTAATATTTCACCACATGTGTCTACCGCATGTGCAATCCACGAATACTGCCAAATCTTAGTCAACAATATGTTTTAATATTTTGTGAGAAAATAACAAATTCAGATTGTAGCTTTGGTAAAAATAATCTAGGTAATAATTATCATGTGTCAAAAGACACAAACAAACCTTTGATAAGTCGTCACACAGTCAACAAATGGAATTAAAAAACCCAAATGCTTCTGTGACACTCGGACTTCCTCTCCTGTCGGAAGCCGGAAAGGTAAGGAAAAGATAACTCTAATCAAAAATAAATGAAAAAACTTATGAATGAATGAATAAAATAAATGAATACATTTAAATGAAATAAATAAAAAAAATTAATAATAATAAATAAATAAATAATGTTATGAGATGAGTCAACACACTGATTCGTGATCAACTTTCACCGGATTATCTGTGCAAGAAGAAACAAGAGGCCCATGGGCCACATCGCTCACCTGAGGAACAATAGGTATGATAAAATCAGCTTAATGGAGTCATAATACAAACTATCTGGACAATGTACAATAATACATGTAGATCCTGTATAAATAAAACCCATTTTCCCCTGGATATTCTTATGTTTATAATCATTAGTCCCTTTTCTAACAGGATGATTTTATAGTCATATCATATGTTGAGTATTGCAGTTCTCAAAAAGATCCCTAACAATAGTTTATATATGGGATATAAACGTACATCAAACTCTGAATCTTCTCGTGAGGCCAAAGAATTGTCCTGGGGCCAAAGTCTTATCAATTAGAAAGAATCATCTGGCTGATTAGTTTCTGAGAAGATTTTTAAAGATTTACCCTATATATTCCTTTGTTAAACTTTGACCCCCCATTGTGGCCCCACCCTACCCATGGGGATCATGATTTTCACAACTTTGAATCTACACTACCTGAGGATGCTTTCACACAAGTTTCAGCTTTCCTGGCTGATTAGTTTCTGAGAAAAAGATTTTTAAAGATTTACTCTGTTTATTCCTATGTAAAACATCGACCTCCCATTGTGGCCCAAACCTACCCCCAGGGTAATGATTTTCACAAATTTGAATCTACACTACCTGAGAATGCTTCCACACAAGTTTCAGCTTTCCTGGCTAATTAGTTTCTGAGAAGAAGATGTTTAAAGATTTACTCTTTATAATCATATGTTAAACTTCGACCCTCCATTGTGGCCCCACCCTACCCCCAGGGGTTATTATTTTCACAACTTTGAATATACACAACCCGATGATGCTTCCACACAAGTTTCAGCTTTCCGGCTGATTAGTTTCTGAGAAGAAGATTTTTAAAGATTTATTCTATATATTCCTTTGTTAAACTTCCATCCCCCATTGTGGCCCCACCCTACCCCCGGGGGTCATGATTTTCACAACTTTGAATTCACACTACCTGAGGATGCTTTCACACAAGTGTCAGCTTTCCTGGCTGATTAGTTTCTGAGAAGAAGATTTTTAAAGATTTACTCTATATATTCCTATGTAAAACTTCGATCTCCCATTGTGGTCCCACCCTACCCCCGGGGGGTCATGATTTTGACAAATTTGAATCTACATTACCTGATGATGCTTTCACACAAGTTTCAGCTTTCCTGGCTGATTAGTTTTTGAGAAGAAGATCTTTAAAGATTTACTCTATATATTCATTTGTTAAACTTTGACCCCCATTGTGGCCCCACCCTCAGGTGAGCTAAAAAGGTTTAGTTAACAATACAATAAGTTGTTTAAGTTGGTTTCTGGAAGAACAGACTTTGAAAATTTTCTTAATAAATATTGACAAATTTTTTACTTTTTTAATCTTTAGTTTTTAAGATCTGTGTACAAACATAGAATTGTGAGTAAATCTCTGTATCTTGCTTATAATTCGAAGCTTAACACTCAAATATGGTTAGTAAATAGAAATTGTAAACAATTAAACACAAGAAACATGCACTATAACAAATAAAGAACACAATTTATTTTTTCGAAATGAATCATATATTATACATGTATATACCTACATATTTCCGTCAGCGATATCAAACTCTATTTAAACTGAATAAACTCGAGAAAATTCCGAGCATCTCAACAAAACCTATTACATTAATCTACCATTACGCAAAAGATAATGCCGAATTACCGATAGAATGATTTGTATTTCAGTACTTTTTTGATACATCAGATTTTGCTTAATTTGCGCAGGTAAACAGTTAACTGTTTGATTTACCGAAGTCTCTGTTTGATTTGATACGTAAAAATCACGAAATACAGACGATAGTTCCCAGGTTACAAAGCATAAATAATGAAAACGAAACGAAAATCAGAACAAGCTAACACCAACGTCATGTGTGAAAACTGTCAACGCATTGAAATATTTAGCCTCAATTTACTTCACAAAATCGACACCAATATATTTTGCATGTCTCAAAAATTTCCCTTTATACGCGAACTGATGCATAGCAAGCAAATTCATCATAGTCAGATCGACCCTTTTTCGTATAATGTCATGGCTGCTTAAAACAAAGAACCTCGTTTTAGAAGTATGGAATACGAGTCTTGGTAAAATGGGTATGCAAACCCGGGCCGTGGCAAAATAAAAGCCGGGGCAGATCGGCAATCGTCAATTCCAAATACGCATTATTTTGCAGCAATATTTACATCGAATTCAAATATACTGGTCCATCAAATATCCTGAAATTTTAATGAGATTGGCAGATTAATAACTGCCAATCTTTTGTTTTGCCCAGGCCAAGTCTTGCCTACCCATTTTACCAGATGCCGAACCCGAAGCTATTAAACTGATTAAAACACGCCTTTCCTTTATTATTATTTTCGTAATAACTCAGATTTGAAACAGAATTAGCCCTTAATTTTTGCAATTTATATTTTCCTTCCCATAAGGATAATTTATGCTAAACTACGTTGAATTGGACTCAGTAGTTCTTGAAAAGAAGATTTTTAAAAATGCATCCCCCTTTTTCTACAGTTTCAAGGATTCCTTGGCTTTGAATACAGATCGGACTTTTATTTCTGCAATTTATATTCGCCCTCCCATAAGGATGCTTTGTGCCAAATTTGGTTGAAATTGGATAAGCGGTTTTAGAGAAGAAGTTCAAAATGTAAAAAGTTTACAGACGGACGGACGGACAGACGGACGACGGACAAAATGTGATCAGAATAGCTCACTTGAGCTTTCAGCTCAGGTGAGCTAAAAATAAGGAAATCCACCCTACCTATCCCTACCCAGAAGGTTCCTATTTTGGGGGTAAAAACTTTGCAATTCAAATCTTCTGTTAAGTAGACACATATAGCAAAAGATGATTATGATCAAAAACAGGAATGAAAATTGTCCATCAAAAGTAAAGAGTTCCAGTGTTATGGCGGGTTATTTATGATATTGAAGGAAAATGTATCTTGCATATATTTATGTGGACCAATTCATAATTTTAAAGATTATTAAATCTTCAAATTAGTGTGCTAGTGTGCAGATGCAGTTCCAAGTAATTAAAAAGGCGTTGTACTGTACTTGTTTGCACAACTTGCATATAAAACAACATGTAAAACATCGTACATCGTATCTATTGATTTTTTTTATCTTTTAACAACAGTTTCGACAAGTTTTGGCATGAACAAGTACAAGGAATGTTGACAAGTTGGTCCACATATGTAAACGACACTCCTCTTAACATCGAGTTAATTGAGTCCAACTATAATTTTTAAGTACTTCTACCATATGTAACGACAAGACATTAATATTTTGCTGATGTGGGCATGAGATCTATGCAGTGCCATTTGTTAAACTTTGTTATACTTTAAATTTACTAGGTGGAAATAAATTTATACAAAATATACAGTAGGGCATTTTTCCAATTTTGTATTGACCCTTACTCAGTAAAATCAAAATTTACTAGAATGAAATTTAGAAGTAATGAGCAACTGCTTATGTATGGGAACTATATATCATATACATGTAGCAATAAATTGCACGTGGCAAAATCTAAACTAGGCATAGCAGTTTTTTAACCTTGAACTAGCAAGAGCACGGAAGTCATTCCATCTTGTTTGTAAAACGCACCAAAAAAAAATTAGAACTAATACAGCTAATATTGAAATGATAGCACTTACTATATACAGAATCAACATTTGTTATTTTTATTTTTGCAACAATTACTGTTGCACACAAAGTTTTGTAAGCTCTAGATATGTGGGCAGCAATGAATATCAAAACAGTTGTTCAGGTTTATATTTAAGAAAATGTTCTTTGTAAATAATGACACCAAGTACATCTTTTTCTCTGTGTCGGTTAAATATCTAATATATTTTTCCATGACCAAAAAATTTTCAGAGAATTATCGATGTCTCTAAACATTTTATATATTATATTAGTTTACATATCAAAGACATATCAAAATGAAATCAAAATCACTTTATAATGAATAGATTGATGTTTTATTATGCTCGATTACATCTGAGTTATCAAACTCCGAGGATACTATGGACGCAAGCTTCATCTTCGCAGCAAAATATTTCTCCTCCTGTTGCTAGCTGTTTCATGAGCTTGCAGTCTAGTTTCTGTTTAAAAAAATAAAAACAACATATAATTCACATGATATAGCAATCGAGATAAAATTCTAGTACATCAAAACATGACTGCAGACACAAATGTTTCCGATTCTAGGGCGGATGTTAGAAAAAAAACAACCCATAATAAATAATCTGATATGTATGCTTTAAGGGGCATGGCCTAAATTTGGATCAATCCCCCCCCCCCCCCCCCTGTTTTTATGCTTACAATGCCTTAGTAAAGTATTTCTAATACTAATGGTCAGCCAAAATTTGAGTGTCAGGAATCGAATTAAAAGTGAGATTTCGTTTATATCTACCGAGTATGCCCTCTATTTCTTACGGAAACTTAGACAATAACGCGGGTTATATATTTTATCTGCAATGTCGCCACCTTCATATTCCGCATGACTCACCAAAGAAAGCATTGCTTAAATGTATACAAAGTTCAGCTCATGTCTTTGTTTACATTCTGAATTTGAAAGAAAATTATAGGTTAATAAGACCTAAAACAATAATCATAATACTTACCTCTGCACAATGTGTAGAAAATGGGTAGTTCGGATAGGACCTAACCAAACACACCTGTGTAGCCCCACAGTGATTGGTCCACACACAATTCAAACTTGGGTCGCATGTTGGACAACCAACTCCTTGAATATTCAATCATTTTTTTCGCTTTTAATTAGTGGAATAAAACAATCTCTGATGGATATGTTACGAATATTATTTCAGAAGTAAGGTTAAGAAAAGTTAACTCGTATATTTTTCTAACAACAAAATTCTATATACAAATAGCTAAATAAGTTTCAGATGTATTAAGAAGACTTTATTTAAGGAAGGAGTCTTTTTATTATCAAACATACTTCTTATAATAAGAAATGCATGAAATTTTGACACAGTCAAACGGATCATATTACTTAATGATTCTATCAGTTTAATTAAATTTGACCTTTTTGTTTTCGGATAAAGGTCAGGTCAAGGTCATTACCTTTTTCCTCAACGTAAAGAGTGATAAAAATAAGTGTAGCTCTTTATAGTTCTGTAGACATTTGTTTAAGATTTGAAGATTCAAATCTTCAATGAAATCATAGACCATGAGAGTGTCTATCAGCTTATACTACTAAATTGGAATAAATATTTATACTAAAATTGATATTGCTTAGCCCGCATTTCCTCTAATTTTCTTAAATTTTGATTATTTTTTTATGCTTCCAATAATAAAATATTTCTAATTTTTATGTATTATGAAGACTTTATATAAAGATATAAATTGACAGAAAAGCTAATATATTGACCGTTTCATAAGAGAGAGAATCTGATTTTAGTGATTTTTTCACAAAAATCAATGTATAGAATGGGCGCTTTAAAAAGCTTATAAAAATGTTATTTGATAGGCAAATCATATTTTAAAAACATATTCTGAAACCCAAGTATCATATTATTAGTTCACATTAGTAAAAAAAAATCCAACATTATTGTTACTGTTTTTAAAATGCTAAAACAGACTCATTATATATATATAATCTGCAGCAATTCTGAATTGCGCAACATGTGGTATTTTCCTACGCCAAAAATATAGTCCTTGCTCCACTCTAAACATTGATTACATTTTTCTATGCCAAGTTGTATGATAGTAAAAAAGAAAGAAAAATATACTATTTTAATTTCCTTTCATCTTGATTTAATGAACAATTAATCAAATTTACGTTTGACAAGTCGAAAACCAGAAAAGACTCCTTCCTTAAGGTACATGTACCAATTAAAAAAATAATTTTATTCTTAACTTCCTTTTTAGACGATATGAAAATTCAGCAACAAAATGTATTTATGCTATTACCTGTTAGTTAATTTTAAATCAAAGCTATTCCTAATTATTTGTGGTTTTATTTGAACAATATAATTATTCTCTCTCTCTCTCTCTCTCTCTCTCTCTCTCTCTCTCTCTCTCTCGCTCTCTCTCTCACATAACTCTCCTAATAACGTTATCATCTTAAATCATAAATACAAACAACATATTGTTTCAAGTAACATATTCACACAGAAAATAGGTAATACAATTGAGGGATCCCCATCCTCAACGATTAGCTACATGTTTAGTAAAAAAAAAAAACTTACTACGGATCCCTGCCTGCCATTTCGATGACAAAAGTATTGAAAAAAAATATCAAGAGACTCTTTAGTTTACATTATTTAAAAGTAGCATTCATTATATAACTCTATTATAAAAGTTCTATAATTAAAAATAGTGATTACCGGTAGGAGCGTGGGTGGGACGTGGGGTAGTAGTGGTTGTTGTTGTTGTTGTTGTTGTTTTTGTTGTTGTCGGTGGCGGTTTGGTGGTTGTTGTGGTGGTTGTAGGTTTTGGATGCGACACTTTACGGACAACATGTAAATCTGAAACAAAAAGACGTATTTTTCTGGAACGCTTAATTTGGACACACCAATGAAATTCCTATTGATTATTGAAAAATGCGCCTCATAATCCAACATGCTGCATAACATAATAATATAGCAATATTTATTGTCCATATCAACTAGTAGAGCGTACTAGCAGTGATTTCAACATGATTTATCGAGAAATATATTAGGTTAAACAAAATATTTACAAGTTGATGGACTCGCATTGCTCAAAATCATCTGCACCGGGCTAATTTAGTCTACAGTTTCAACCATAGTGTTAATTAATTTAATACATCGCCACGATGTATTTCATTACTTTCATTTTATCTATCAAAAAATCCTTAGACTAACACCACAAACCAAGACAATCAGTGTGTTGTTATTATGTTAATGTCATAGCAATTCTTACTACAGTATAAATGTGCCAAGTTAATCTAAAGCTGCATTTTTTCATAGTGTTTAATCACCACACCAGGATGTATTTAATTACATTTACAAGCGAGTGGTTATCATAAAATTCGCTGACTAATACCGTTAAACAAGAAAAAAAATCAGTTGATTATTATCAATTTCGTATGGATTTTTGTGACTCGTATTTACTGTTTGTGTGGAAAGTTTCAGTAGCTTTCAGTTGCGTTTGGCGGTAGACACGAAGTATTCTCCCCTGGCAATCCCACCATTACACAGAAAAAAAAATCTTGCCATAAGTTACAAAATCCAAATAATTTTGTATATTTTTTGCCTTGAAATATGATATAAAATTTGCAGAGAAACTCGTTCGTCTACCTATCAGTTGTTCTTTTTCTTCACTTCATCGCTGGCAAAGATTAAAAATAGAACTTATGAAGAACTTAAGAAAAATATTTATGCTTTATGTCGTCATAAAAAACATTTTTCTTTCATCTTAATAGATTTTAAGCCATCTAAAAACAGTGAATGTAACACTCGTTATGTTACGCTGTCCTTGTAAAAATAATGTCAAGTTGCAATCATTGCAGAAAAAAGTTACTAGTAGATAACCCGCTAACGCGAGTTGTGTCGTGTATTTTCTTTTTGTAATACTAGCTTCTTTCATATCCGTATAAAACACAAAAGAAAATATTTTGTCTCGCAAGCATTAAAACCGCGAGCTGCCTAAACTTTATTTGGATTTTACTTTTTAAGTTTGTTTATGCATAGGTGAATAAAACAAATAAAAATTATTGCGCAAATCCTGTTGTAAAGAGCATACAACGATTCATGAATTTGAATTTAAAATAAGGAACTAACATTCCACTGATCCTGCTAACATTTCCCTACATCCATGACTGAGATGTCGAATTCTCTCTTCCAATCTTTTAACTATATGTAAGATAAAAAAAATATGTAGCACATGTTATGTAAATGATCGATGATTGTAACTGATAATTATATTCATACAAATTTGACATTTCCTCTTTTTTGTCTTTCATTAAACAAATTTGTGAAGATAAGAAAGCTGTTATAATCTTTTAACCATTTGGAACCATCCACATTCCGTTGCTGAAAGCTTCGGTGAAATCACTAGGATAGCCTCCTAAAGACATAAGTAAAACACTTTTATAAGTTATGTACACGTATAAGTACACGAGTGTATCTATCTTTTATTCAATTATACACAAGATGAAAATTCTAATATACATGCAATTACCTAAATAAATATACATAAAAACAGAAAAAGAAAACAAAAATTATTCCTAAATATAATACTCGTTTGAGAAAGAAGCTTCCTAATGTAATTCAAAACGTGTTTATGTATTGAGTGCCATGGCTTTTCCCTCTTATCACCAACTGTCTGAGAATGGAAATCAACTAGCCTTTTGAGGTCAAAATTGGAGTCTTTTCTCGACACGAATTGAAGATAAATTAATAAAAATCTGCTTTGTCATCAGTGTCACTGGATAGTGGTAACACTCTTGTTCTTATATTGAAATGATTTGAAATTAAATATGACGGTTAATTGGTTTCACAATATAGTCTTCTTGAAGCTCTGAACTTTAACCGATCATTTCGTTTTATGACCAGCAATGGCTTTAGAACTGAAGAGTTCATGGACAATTAACCGTCAAGGCGTGACTTCCATCTCAGACTTTATGTAGTACTTACCTTGGAGACAACAACCCTCTACGGGGCTATACAGGTGTGCCACAATGTATTCGTATACCGTCTGCAACGCTGAAATTCATAAGATAATGAGAACCAAACATTTTACGTTATATACCTTTTACAATATCAATTGTTGTAGTAATTAATTAAAATCACCCTGTAATGGTTGAAAATACGAAAGATAATAAAAAAAAATGTCAACTGATGTAATAAAATTCCTCGTTAACAAAGTTACAAAAATGAAATTCGGTATACAAATATATGGACAAAAATTAGACAATGTAAAGTGTTTTTGCAATGTTATTTAAATCTGTCTTCGATTTGACTTAATGTTCATCAGTTTCGCAAAGACAGTGTATCGTAAAAAGTGTTCCAATATCTATATTTCTCAGATGAGCAAAACTTGTCAACGAAGTTAGAGAATGAATTATTTACGACAAAAGAAATAGCATGTTCATAAGTCGTACAAAGAAATGTAGCGTTGACAACGCAAACAACGCAATCAGACGAATTAATTCATTGCATAATCTCTCATCATTTTCAAGACATATAAAAGACAAAATGGTTCAGATAGCGTCACTTAATATGACAAGGAGTGTTTCGATCTTTTTGGTTCTTTATTTTAAAGTATTTTGATGGTTATCTTTTTTTTTTTCAAGACAGCAGAAATAGTTGAGTGCAAAGAGAAATACCCTTATTTTACCACTTTTGACAATAGCGTAATCAGTTGTCAACGGAAGTGCTGTATTTGCGTTTAATTAATATTGATGTACAAAAATGAGTAAGCTTTTTGATGAGCTTATGACTTGAAACTTTCCACACTGATACATTATTTAGTAACATGAAATTAATTGCAATCTACTAATTATTTATTTTTTGTTTATGGCGTCAAGACCACGAACGTTCTGATTATCCCTCGTATATATAGCTCATTTCCGTTAATACGTACAATGTATCATCAGTGGAATCTAATGATTTCCCACGGAGAGTTAGATTTATAACATTAGGTGACAATTTATAATTATGGTAGATAAGATTCATACATGCAGATGATAAAGGGTATTATTATCAGCAAAATAGGGTTGTTATTGCTACGAAAAGGCCATAAACATACCGTGAGCATGTTGTGGGACGTGTGGATCCCAATACATCAAAATACCTCCAGTATCTGAGAAATAAAATTATTCTTAGAAAACTCTGTATTGTAGTTGCATACTAGTATGTAGTGAGTTCTGTTTCTTGAATGAAATAAAATAACATACAACATAATATAGTGTATGAAATTATTAGAAAAAAATACCGACATAGCTACCCGTATCATTCTGTTTTTTATGTAAACTTATAATGCTAATGATAGGTATTTAAATTTATCAACCTTCGCATTTATTTTTTTTCAATACCTTGTACTTAAAGAATACTTATTAGATATTTCCCCAGTTTCTTTGAAAATATCGTTTATATATCTCTGAAAATTAAAAATCTAACGAAGCAATTAGACTTGATTTTACACGTGAAAACCATTTCAAGATAGGTATATTCAATTTTCCGTTGATGAATTATTTTAATACAATTAAAAAGGTTTCTTTAATGAATTATTAACATAAATACAAAATCTGACGCGTTCATAACAACCTCAATTCAAAGATTTGTTCCTTAACAAAAATTAACTAGCAATAAAAAATTTAAAAAGTAAAGCATTTAAGTTCTATATAAAAAAAAATATAATCAAATCATACACACATTTAAGCGATGAATCATTATTTTTTAAAGATGTGGTCTCATAACTGCAACGGTGTGTGCATACAAATTGAATAAAGCGTTATGAAAATTTGTTTGCACACACTGTTGCAGTTATTAGACCACATCTTTTAAAAAAATAATGATTCAATGCTTATATTTACGTTTTTTAATATTTATTTTCTTTCCGGAAACATTATTTATTTCAAAAAATCTCTGCCTTATTCAACGAGTAATGTGCAATTAACGGAAGAGCCATTAAACAGCCGAATCATGCTGGCAAAAATAGTGCACACAGATTTGATAACTTAGAAGAGAATTTTATTTTTCATTCTGTAATTTGATAAATTTACTTTTGTTATACCAAGAAATTAATCAATTGAATTCATTTTACTGTTAAAATATGTTTACACCAAGAAATATTTATCAGCGTAAATATAATATCAGGTCGTGATCTGGCTTGAAGTCGCGAGGGAAGTCAGTCATGTTCTTCGAGAAATACTAAAGGAAGACTGTATCCATACGCACCAGATTGGGTGATTGGGTCTTCTGTGTTATGCGTAAATATCACTCAAATAAATCAATTCAATTTGATAGGGGGAAAGAAAGTAAATGTAAATATAGTTTGTTATCGATATTGTTGCTTGCAATTGTTTGAGATGAATTTTAGATTACCTCAAAGTACGAACAGGGACTAAATAGTGGAATTCAGTTTGTATTTGTTCAAATCCGAGTGTACAATAATTTGCATTATTAAAAAGCACACACAAACCATACAGTCACGATTATCAATTGTTCTTCTTTTTCTGTTGGACTTTAAGGTACTTATCTAATTGAAACAAAATATGATTATTAAAAAAAATCTCGACATTCTTTCTTTTTTTTTTCTTTCTTTTTTTTTTTTTTTTTTTTTTTTTTTTTTTATAAAAGACAGTGTTCGAAGTTCTTACGATAACACTCGGCAGTGTCGATAATGGAGCGGATCGCTGGATACATCCCCAGTGCATCTATAAATAAACATGATATCATTAATTCAGGCTCTGTGATTTATTTTTTATCTATGTGGAAATGTCTGTGTAGAAAAAAAAATAATTTCAAGTTTTACGAGGGTTATTATATTGCAAAAGTCCCGGTTGTAAATGGAGGCACCACAATGGGAAACATTGTTTCTTTGTATTCTTTATTTCCACAAAAAAGGAAATAATTTATAAAAACACACACTAATTAGAACAAATTGTTGGATTGAAATATGACATTTTCCTCGTTAAAATATTCAGTCTTTTAGTATAAGAGAGAATTTTTGCGCTTAACGTACGTGGATATCCAAAGTCTTACCAGGTATTCCAAAACTCTCTACGGGCCGGTTGGAGATAATGACAAACAACCCTAAAATTGAATCATTCAATAAGTGATGTGATTATCTTGCAAAACAGACCATAAAACAAGCCTCATTTATATGTATTTACAAATCTCATAATGTGAAGAGGAAAAAAACTTGTATCTTTGTAGTTTATTTAACAATAAATTAAACAACTATCATTAAAATTAAATGTTCTCTGTTTAATACCATTGGAATAAATGAAAAACGTGAAAAATACAGTACCTACTACACAAAAGATATTCGTGACCTTTCGGGACATCGTTGTAGAAATAGTGCGCAATTGCCAGGACAGGTGGGCAGATAAGACAGAGTGGGTTATAATAGTTTATTCCCCAAACTACATGTAATCGTTAAATACACACACACACACACACACACACACACACACACACACACACACACACACACACACACACACACTAAAGAATAGAAAATACGTACAAAACTGGAAATAACCTTATCTGTCACGTAATAAACATAGCGACAGCCTATAAAGGTATGCCGCACGAACTGCCTTAGATGTCCAGGACAAGTGTTCTTAAGTTTAATGTAATGTTTTTTCTTTCTATAACAGAAACATACACATTAAATTAGTTTCTTCGTAATTCTTAAAAGTGTTAAAATTTACTTCAAGAAATTTAACATCATTTTAAAAATCCCTTTTTTCTATTCTTATTTACTTTTATCAATAGAAAATATAATGTGTTTGTCCCAAATAGAAACAACTGCTGAAGTACTGAAATAAATAGCAACAAATTATGCTTTAATTATCCTTTCACTTTCGATATGGTATCGTGGACAAAATGTTCACAAGTTTTTGGTATAGAAAAATATATAGTGAAAAGTGGAGTGATCTATATCCAGGCAAATATCATCTTTGTCTACTCCAGACACCAAATAACTACAATTAAATAAACTGTCGAGTCTTGTCTTTTCAAAACAGACACGCCTTCAATCTAATTCTGCGTATATCTTAAAATTTAGCAAACATTACTATTTTTTTAAAAAAAATCTGTTTTCCCCCTTCGATTGTCATGCGCAGTTCTAATCCCTGTTCTTTGCATAAAAAAATGATCTTATAAGCAATAGAAAACCGATGTTATAGGAATAATCTTGTAAAATCTAAATCCAAAAAGACGAAGGCAATATTATATTAAACTTATAAGAAATTCACATAACAGTATGATTAAGCTCCGTTTGACATTTTGTTTGATTCCATTTTCAAAAAATCCTTACGCCTGGCTGTTGATTAGAAGGTTGACTTACTGTCAAAATTGGGTTTTTGCCCACGTTGTGTTGTCCTCCCTGTTATAATTAATTCCAACAAAAAATAATTTTGTTGTATATTTAATTTAAGACAGAACATATCAGAGAGGACATAATGAAGAGTCTAGCTAAAGAGGCACACAGATCAGCATTCTCATCACAGCTAAAAAACCGAGTCAGATGTACGCTTACAACAAAGTGCCAGGGACGGGCGATTTCTCTTCGTTATAGGAGAAAATCGTATTATCCGTAAAGTTTACAACGTGTTCTAAAGTCAGTGGAAGTAAAAGTAGCTTCGCTGTAAGCGTCAATTCATTATAATCAGGTTCGGCACAACCGTGTTGCACTGTAATGAGTCTTTTTTATGATTGAAGAAAATGACGTTGTTCTAAATCTAACGTGTCAATAGTAAGGACTTTTGAAAAGAAAAAGACGATTCTTTGACATTTCATATTAATAAGTCATCAGTAAATAAATAATCAGCGTCTAATTTAATTTTGATAATTTTGTTAAGAAACACGAATGGTTTATTTGACCCCGATCGATTTTACGTATAATTAAAAGGTTATCTATTAAACGAGGAAACAATTCTGAAAAAGGTTAAATTACACATAAAATTACAGTTGTATCAGAAATCTGTTTTGGGTGATCAATACACAGTCCATGTGATTGACGATCTCCATAGCAATGTAAGTTTGAAATAGAGTGGACGTATCAAAACTAATAAAAAGATTACAGTGCCGTCTTAGAGTTCATTACGATGCATCTAATTAGAATTGTCGATAATTTTATAGAGAGTTACGCGTGTCTTCATCCATAGGAAGTGATATCGGTGACAAAGGGATGGATTGACAGAGTGAACATAGCGGCTTCCTTTGTTATTAAGAGCTCAATATTGACTACTGAGAAATACCAATTTGAAAAAAAACGTAAAATGAGAACACTAGCTAAAAAGCCATGTTTTATATCATCAAAAGGACACTGGTAAAACTTTAATCCTACAAGCTGTGGAATCATTAGAATTCCTGGTGGGTCAATTTTCGTGGTATTAATCAAAAGCAAGAAAAAAAACCCCGCATTTTATTCTTTATGTTGCATATATTTCCCTTTATTAAAATTCTTAAGACCAATTTTTAAGTCTTTCTTCGTCGAGGATGATAACTCGCTGGGAAGGGCTACCTACGATTACCACAAAATTGAAGCACGGCACCGTGAATTCTAGTGATTTTATGCTCATTACTTTTTTTTTTTCATGTATTCACTTTTATACGTATTATAAGTTACGAAATACTAGTTTCCATTTTTATAAACCTGCCTATTGTATTTAACCATGCTTTTTATCTGTAAATATTTAACGTAATCGTACAGCACTATATATGCACATACATGTACTTGTAATTTGCGATTAGATTTCAAAAGTCCTTTTAAGATGCATGTTTTTTTTAATCTTATCATTATACTTATTTGTATGATATCGATATATCTTACAGTTATTCATGTGCTCTCGATTTTAAACATGTACATGTGCGCATCTATCAAGTGGCTGAAGTCCTAGAAAGCTATCATGTTAGGTACATAGGAACTCTTTAGCAATGCTCATGAGCAAGCAATTTTGATTTGTGATAAACGCGACCCGTAAATTTGATGTTTATCATACAATTGCAGGATAAGGGAAATAAATAAATTTCATTGTAAACGTGAATTAGCAGATCACGGGTTCTGACAGTTTAACCATGATTAATAGAAGTTTTTGCGGGGACGAGAACGTTTAAGAATCGAGACTGACGTGAATTTAAATCTGAAATTTTGGTTTCTAGGAGCTTATATATTAAGATATAAGCATAGATATATAAGAAATCAATCTGTCCATATAAACATAAAGTTGTTGAGAAACTTCAAATAATTTTTTTTATCGCAAAAGTTGATATCACCCGTTAGTCAGTTTAAACAGATAATTCGAGCATGCATTTGGTATCGAACATAATTGTACTAAAATTATTACGTTTTAAAACATTTGCATACATGCATACTCGTGCAGTTTTTTTTCTCATATATATCTATGAATAATTGATTAAGGAACATAATATACATGTACAGTAAGTTTATAGCATATATCATGGACCTGTGAACGTCATTGTTCACAGATATTACTTTAAACCCTTGAGAATGTCTTTTTAATAACTTGATTATCGTTCATTCGATGAGAATGACCATTATCATAGGTTGGGTATCACAGATAAGTAAATTACCAGAAACTCAATAAGCAACATACAAATATCACTATAGTAATGAACAAGCCGATCGAATTATTGATTGTTCAGAAACCTATAAGAGGAGGTTGCAATGGTCCTTTTTTGAATTTTCCTTTTCACTAGCGACACAACCCGAAAATCAAAAAGAATGCCCACAAATATATCATGTCCCGAAATGAAAAATGGCACGTTGGTCGTGCATGTTGTAAACTATACGCATTCATCAACGGCGCTACTTTTTCTCTTTTGGATTTCTGTCTCTAGCCTCTTTGCGATATTCTGGGTCTCTCGCTCAATGTACAAACAGAACAGATTCTCTCAACCGCGGTTTCTTGCCATTGCTGTTTGTACATGTGATTTCCTGTATGCAGGTAAGTTTAATAACTAAGAATTAGATATTTTGTTTCTTAAATTATTTTTTTTATGATAAAACTCAAATGAAATAATGTATTTTAACGTAGAAAGAATTTAATTTGAAACCACTGTAAATATAACCTCGACTGATTATTCTTCAATAAGTGTTTTCAATATCTTTTTGTTCCTTAATTTTTAAATAATAAAACAATTTTTTTTATAACTTTAACAATTGTGAGAAAATCTGGTTTCTATATTTTTGTACCTAATAATACTGTAGGTCTTTTACAGAAATTTAAAACAAACATTGTTTTTTTTTTTAAAAAGTTTATATCTGTTAACTTAAATACAGTGGTAACAAGAAGCAATAGAAGCATGCAGTTCTAGTTCACAAAACACCATTTTGCTTTTGCTTTGACTGATAGATCAAAAGTTCTTATTCCTTGACTTAATTTTAAAATGATATACGTACTTTTGAATGTATTCCAAACAATCAGTAACAAATTGGTTACGACCGTAATTATACTCTTCAAACAATACTTGCCATTCTATAATAGCGTTATGTTTATTTGGTAGTTGTTGAAATCATGTTCGTTATGGGCCCTCGATGAATGCAATAGTTTGGTTGACTTTGAAATTTCGATAAAATGTGAAACCATTAGTTTCAATACGCTGATAAATAGCCACAGGGAATAACCTTCCAGGTGACTCTTTACACACTAATTCATTTGGGAAAAAACCTCTAAATGAAAGCTTACCATGCCTATTTTAAGACTCACTGTACTTTTGATTTGTGCTGCTTTTTTGTGCATCAACATTTATTAAACATGCCTATTTTTGTGGTTAATGTGGGTATGTAGGTAAAGAGCACTACAGAAAAAAATATAGAGTGATGATGATAGCTTGCGCAAGCGCGCGCAGTAACATTTTACATTTTATAAGGCTTGTATGTTGATCCGTATTTTTGTACGTATTTTTGGTATAAACTGAATATGAATTCTTCTTATTTCTTTCTTGTTTTTATATCTTTTTTTTTTGTTTGAAATTGAAAAAAAAGAGCAACTGGCTGGATATTTAGAGGAATGCACAGAAGATACTATATAGTAATCTAAACCAAAATCATATACATGTATATGTGTGAACCTAAATTCTTTTTGTTGCAGCTGACTTAATTTTTGGCTGTTTTACTGTTTTTCACATATGCAGTTTATTGTTGTAGTTGAAAATAATTCAGTTTTTGCATTATCTAAATTTTCAAATGTAAACCCTAAATTGCATATACATGTACATACATGAGGATTTTTATAATAAAACATGAACAGAAAACTGTGTCTTTTCAAAATTTCAGTATTATCAAATTTCAGTATAAGAAGATGAGTGGAAAAGGCGTGTAAAATGCCTATATAAGGACGGATAAGATACTGAAAAATTAAAACATAAACAGATCTGATAATTAAAATAAAATCATTCAAAACAATGTATATTTAACATCACATCGATTTGTAAGCCTTTATTATGTTTAATACTTGGAATACATTGGATTAAACTTGCGTTTGGGTATCAAATCAATAAAACTTCCAAATAGTGTCATTTGTAGAACTTCAATGCGTTATCTTTTATAGAGTGGGTCTATGCTACATATTTTTGTCAAAGTCTTAATTTAAAGGTCTAATGAAAAACAAACCGATTTTTAACTCTAAAAAAACGTGGAGAGATGATCCACTTTAGGTTAAAAATATCATTTTGAATCCTAACAATTGAAAGTTTTAGAAAAATAAATTAAATACAAGTCCGTAAAATTGTATTTAGCGTTTAAACAGCGCAGTTTAGTTGTCACTGAAATGACTCGGTTGTTAGAGCACCCGACATAAGGTAACCTTATGTATTAACTAGGCTTCTAGGTTTTGGGTTCGATGCCACCAAAACTTTTTATCGTTTTTTTAATATTCAAAACTGGATATAGTATGTATTTGCTTTTGCAAACTTGTATTATAACATCATTTGATAGATTCAATTGGGAAAAATTATATTTGAAATTGTATTTCACGACCAAACCAAATGGATATATATGCGCTATCTTATTTCCTATGTTCTTTTTAACACTATGATAGTCCTCAATTAGTTTGGTGCAGTTATTTATGTTAATTTCAGATAAAAGCCTGTATTAAAAAAAAAAACTTTGGGAGGCATTCAAGCTCCATTTCATTCCTTATGACATCCCCGTTTTATGCTTACATAATTTATTCAGAAAGATTTCAAATATATATATATATATATATATATATATATATATATATATATATATATATATATATATATATATATATATAGATAAATCCAAGAAAAACCTCAGTGGTCGGTGAAATATATATAAAACTTAAATAAATGAAAACACAAAGATCGAGTAAAACATAAGCGCTTTCATTTTCTTCAGATGTTTTACAATACTAACATGGTAACGTTTGTTATGACGTCATAATAGTTTAACGGCGTCTTCAAGTCTCTGAATGACGTCATATTTTCCCGTATTTTTAGATATCACAATACTAATAATAACAGATTATATAACACGGTTAAAACATGAATAAAACATTTAGAATACTCAGATGTTACATTAAGCTATTCAATTTAGGTTTAAAAGTTCTTATAAAATGTTTTTCTTTATCACGCCTTTCAACAGTATTAGAATTGTACATTTTATAGAACGGAAAAACAGTGAATGATTTTTTTCCGCACAGGTCAAGGTGTTCACTAACTTTTAGTTTGCGGTATTCCGGTTGGTTGATGTGCTGTTTGTGAATTCGGATTCTCTCCCGTAAGGTACTTCCCGTTTCTCCAATATATAGTTCCCCGCAACCTGAGCACGTGATAACGTATACTAGATTTCTGGTTTGACACGACATGTTGTTGTTAACGATAAACTGTTTCCCACCAAAATTAAAATGATGTCCTTGTTTAATATAGGGACAAGTGCCACATCGCGAATCCTGGCATTTAGTGACTTCAAACTCCGATTTTTCTTTGAAATTGGATTTAGTAAGGATGCGTCGAAGATTCTTCGGCTGTCTTTTGCTGTTTATAAATTTTTGTTTTTCAAATATCTTGGCCATTGTTTCATCAGTCTTCAAGACGTCGTTTAGATGGTGAACAATCGGGGCGATGTTAGTATTTCTGGGATTATGGGTGGTAACCAGTGGTAATATCTTCGATTTTTTATTGTTGTTTTGAACGGGATTGAGGAGCTTCTTTCTGTCTAATTTCATGGTTTTTTCAATAGCATCGTCAATAATTTTATCCGGATAACTTTGTTTCTTTAGATACTTTTTTAATTCCTGTAATCTCTGTATTTTGACAGAGTCGTCGTTAACGATTGTGCATATTCGTCTAGACAGGTTATACGGTATTGCTCTTTTCGTATGTCGTGGATGACATGAGTTGAAGTGTAAATACTGATGAGTATCCGTAGGTTTGTAGTATACATCCGTCATAATGACTTCGTCTTGTTTGGTCAACAAAATATCTAAAAATGAAATTCTATTCAGGCTTTCGTCCGCTGTAAATTTGATATCTGGATTAAGTTCATTCAATATATTTTTAAAAACTGACAGATTGTTGTCTCCAGAATTCCAAACAATAAAACAGTCGTCCAGGTACCTTTTCCAGTGCTTTGTTATATACATTTCCGTCTCTTCGTTAAATAATCTATTTATTTCCTTATACATTTTCTCTTCCAGGTATCCTAATGTAAGGGTAGCATATGTTGGAGCCATTTTAGTGCCCATGGCGGTTCCTTTAATTTGTTTAAAATGTTTTCCGTTGAATGTAAATGTATTATTAGTCAATACAATTTCTGCAGCTTCTAAAATGAATTCTTTTAAAAACCGATTGTTGATTTTTTCAGGTATCCTATTGATCCAATATTCCATCGCGTTAAGTCCCAGAGAATTTGAAATGTTGCTGTACAAATTAATGACATCAAAAGTAATGAACTTGCTATTCTTATTAATTTTTTCAGGTAAATGACGTAGAAAATCCAAGTCATCTTTCACGTAGCTTTTAACATCAGTACACAATGGTTTAAGTAGAATGTCAAGTAAATTGCTAAGTCTTTGAGTAGGTGCTGAAGGCCCCCCTACAATAGGTCTGAATGTGATATCATCTGGATGTGGACAACGGATGTATTCAGAACACTGGACTTTGATGGCATCTTTAATTTTTGTTGATTTATGAATCTTTGGGAGACCATAAAAATTGCTTTCTTTATATTCATAATCTGTTAGGTAGTCTTCCTCTTTCTCAGTTAAGCAGGATGTTGTTTTATGTCTTTTTAACAGATTCTTTATTTTCTGCATCGTTTTTTTATCATCATTGGTTGGTATTTCCTGATAATAGTCGACGTTTGACAACATTTTCATGATATGGTCTTTATAAAAACCAGAATCCATAATCACTACTGCGCCACCTTTATCAGCTTCTTTAATCACAATTGATTCGTCGTTTGCTAATGATTCAAGGGCTGTGGTTTCTTCTCTTGATAAGTTGAATTTTGTTTTACAGTTGTTGATGTTACTGTTAAGAGGTAGATTGTTTAGTGTGTCACAAACGGTATTTAAGATGTCGTTTTTACCATTTTTTGGATTAAAAAATGATTTGTTACGTACAATGTTTTCTTCCGACTCTGTGTCACTTTCACTCTCTTTATAAAAATGTTCTGCTACTTTCAATTTTCTTGTGTATTCCTTTATATCTGTCCTTAGTTCTGACATATTCCTCTGGGGTGTTGGGGTAAATTTCAAACCTTTACACAAAAGTCGCACTTCAGCTTCATTTAAAAGTCTGTTAGACAGGTTAATCACTTTAGGTTCGATGTTGTTTGATGGCAGTATAGATTCTAAATCTTGATCTACATATACCGTGGTTGTGTGCGGCGTCGTTCCTGAAATCTGTGATTGTAGCGACGATTGGAAATTAAGTTGTTTGCTCCTTGGTTCGGTTTGCCTCCTCCTAAAAAATAGTTTCTGGCGTTTTTCCCCACATATGTCACGTGATTCTTTTTGTAGACAGTGTTTGTATGAACATTGTTATAATTCTGGTATTTTCTCTCGCCTGGTGTTGATTTTCTATACAGCGTGGCGCTGTTGTTATTACGGTTTGATTGTTTGTTTTGGTTTTGGGTAGTTGATCGATTGTATCTTTGGTGTCCTAATCCGTTGTTGTCTTTGCTCTCATTTGTCGCCGCGGTTTGATTGCTGGTAGTTCTTTGTCGGTCATTCATAACGGCGGCTGCGTAGTTTCTCGGTGGGCCATTGTTTATATCCCCTGTCCGTTTTTGAGATGGCGATGTTTTGGCTTTGTTAGTTTGCTGTTTATGCGACATTTTATTCTTTATAGGTTCTTTGCCATAGTTTTTTGCATAATCTAACAACCAAGCTTCTTTGTATCGCCACTTATTAAACGATTTTTGTTCTTCTTTTGTACAATCAGATTCCCACATTTTAAGAAGAATTTCCAGAACTCTACCTGAAGCATTATTTCTTATTTCTTTTTCCATCTGTGCATCGAAATCAATTACTTTTTTCTGACCTATTATATATATTTCACCGACCACTGAGGTTTTTCTTGGATTTATCTATTTATTACCAGTGATCGTGATGGAAACACGGAGTTCTACTAACAAGGATAAAGAGTTCGAACGGACCGAACGTTTCTCAGAGTTATTCGAGAAAATTCATTTGTTGATCAACAAAACGGATATCACCAATGATCTTTTACGGAGTTTAATAGAAGTATGCAGAGAAACTCTACCAGGTCAACGTCAATTCTCTACAGCAGGATCGGAGACTTTTGACGAAGAGGAAACCAGTTTAAAAACTGCTTTAATTGACGAAAATGAGGTAAGCTCATACACATCTCCTACGCAATTAATTCAAAGAGAAATTAATGAGCTTGCTTTGCAAAAAGAAGCGTCAAGAATTAAGCAAAAATTGAAATCTGTTTGGAGCCAAATGTTGAATATCAGAAAACAAACATATTGGAAGCAGATTAACAATGCAAATCACGCTGAACAATTTGAAAAATGGCTAGAAGAACAAGAACCTATTATACCTAGAAAATACAGAATTAAACCAATCCGAGGTGAACCAGAGGACCAAACAAAAATCCGTATTGAAGTTGCCAAAGAACGTGTTAAAGGGGATATTCAGTTACTACGTTTGAGATCAAACAACAGTCAGAAAAAAGTAATTGATTTCGATGCACAGATGGAAAAAGAAATAAGAGATAATGCTTCAGGTAGAGTTCTGGAAATTCTTCTTAAAATGTGGGAATCTGATTGTACAAAAGAAGAACAAAAATCGTTTAATAAGTGGCGATACAAAGAAGCTTGGTTGTTAGATTATGCAAAAAACTATGGCAAAGAACCTATAAAGAATAAAATGTCGCATAAACAGCAAACTAACAAAGCCAAAACATCGCCATCTCAAAAACGGACAGGGGATATAAACAATGGCCCACCGAGAAACTACGCAGCCGCCGTTATGAATGACCGACAAAGAACTACCAGCAATCAAACCGCGGCGACAAATGAGAGCAAAGACAACAACGGATTAGGACACCAAAGATACAATCGATCAACTACCCAAAACCAAAACAAACAATCAAACCGTAATAACAACAGCGCCACGCTGTATAGAAAATCAACACCAGGCGAGAGAAAATACCAGAATTATAACAATGTTCATACAAACACTGTCTACAAAAAGAATCACGTGACATATGTGGGGAAAAACGCCAGAAACTATTTTTTAGGAGGAGGCAAACCGAACCAAGGAGCAAACAACTTAATTTCCAATCGTCGCTACAATCACAGATTTCAGGAACGACGCCGCACACAACCACGGTATATGTAGATCAAGATTTAGAATCTATACTGCCATCAAACAACATCGAACCTAAAGTGATTAACCTGTCTAACAGACTTTTAAATGAAGCTGAAGTGCGACTTTTGTGTAAAGGTTTGAAATTTACCCCAACACCCCAGAGGAATATGTCAGAACTAAGGACAGATATAAAGGAATACACAAGAAAATTGAAAGTAGCAGAACATTTTTATAAAGAGAGTGAAAGTGACACAGAGTCGGAAGAAAACATTGTACGTAACAAATCATTTTTTAATCCAAAAAATGGTAAAAACGACATCTTAAATACCGTTTGTGACACACTAAACAATCTACCTCTTAACAGTAACATCAACAACTGTAAAACAAAATTCAACTTATCAAGAGAAGAAACCACAGCCCTTGAATCATTAGCAAACGACGAATCAATTGTGATTAAAGAAGCTGATAAAGGTGGCGCAGTAGTGATTATGGATTCTGGTTTTTATAAAGACCATATCATGAAAATGTTGTCAAACGTCGACTATTATCAGGAAATACCAACCAATGATGATAAAAAAACGATGCAGAAAATAAAGAATCTGTTAAAAAGACATAAAACAACATCCTGCTTAACTGAGAAAGAGGAAGACTACCTAACAGATTATGAATATAAAGAAAGCAATTTTTATGGTCTCCCAAAGATTCATAAATCAACAAAAATTAAAGATGCCATCAAAGTCCAGTGTTCTGAATACATCCGTTGTCCACATCCAGATGATATCACATTCAGACCTATTGTAGGGGGGCCTTCAGCACCTACTCAAAGACTTAGCAATTTACTTGACATTCTACTTAAACCATTGTGTACTGATGTTAAAAGCTACGTGAAAGATGACTTGGATTTTCTACGTCATTTACCTGAAAAAATTAATAAGAATAGCAAGTTCATTACTTTTGATGTCATTAATTTGTACAGCAACATTTCAAATTCTCTGGGACTTAACGCGATGGAATATTGGATCAATAGGATACCTGAAAAAATCAACAATCGGTTTTTAAAAGAATTCATTTTAGAAGCTGCAGAAATTGTATTGACTAATAATACATTTACATTCAACGGAAAACATTTTAAACAAATTAAAGGAACCGCCATGGGCACTAAAATGGCTCCAACATATGCTACCCTTACATTAGGATACCTGGAAGAGAAAATGTATAAGGAAATAAATAGATTATTTAACGAAGAGACGGAAATGTATATAACAAAGCACTGGAAAAGGTACCTGGACGACTGTTTTATTGTTTGGAATTCTGGAGACAACAATCTGTCAGTTTTTAAAAATATATTGAATGAACTTAATCCAGATATCAAATTTACAGCGGACGAAAGCCTGAATAGAATTTCATTTTTAGATATTTTGTTGACCAAACAAGACGAAGTCATTATGACGGATGTATACTACAAACCTACGGATACTCATCAGTATTTACACTTCAACTCATGTCATCCACGACATACGAAAAGAGCAATACCGTATAACCTGTCTAGACGAATATGCACAATCGTTAACGACGACTCTGTCAAAATACAGAGATTACAGGAATTAAAAAAGTATCTAAAGAAACAAAGTTATCCGGATAAAATTATTGACGATGCTATTGAAAAAACCATGAAATTAGACAGAAAGAAGCTCCTCAATCCCGTTCAAAACAACAATAAAAAATCGAAGATATTACCACTGGTTACCACCCATAATCCCAGAAATACTAACATCGCCCCGATTGTTCACCATCTAAACGACGTCTTGAAGACTGATGAAACAATGGCCAAGATATTTGAAAAACAAAAATTTATAAACAGCAAAAGACAGCCGAAGAATCTTCGACGCATCCTTACTAAATCCAATTTCAAAGAAAAATCGGAGTTTGAAGTCACTAAATGCCAGGATTCGCGATGTGGCACTTGTCCCTATATTAAACAAGGACATCATTTTAATTTTGGTGGGAAACAGTTTATCGTTAACAACAACATGTCGTGTCAAACCAGAAATCTAGTATACGTTATCACGTGCTCAGGTTGCGGGGAACTATATATTGGAGAAACGGGAAGTACCTTACGGGAGAGAATCCGAATTCACAAACAGCACATCAACCAACCGGAATACCGCAAACTAAAAGTTAGTGAACACCTTGACCTGTGCGGAAAAAAATCATTCACTGTTTTTCCGTTCTATAAAATGTACAATTCTAATACTGTTGAAAGGCGTGATAAAGAAAAACATTTTATAAGAACTTTTAAACCTAAATTGAATAGCTTAATGTAACATCTGAGTATTCTAAATGTTTTATTCATGTTTTAACCGTGTTATATAATCTGTTATTATTAGTATTGTGATATCTAAAAATACGGGAAAATATGACGTCATTCAGAGACTTGAAGACGCCGTTAAACTATTATGACGTCATAACAAACGTTACCATGTTAGTATTGTAAAACATCTGAAGAAAATGAAAGCGCTTATGTTTTACTCGATCTTTGTGTTTTCATTTATTTAAGTTTTATATATATATATATATATATATATACACCATGGATTTGTCAACGCAATTTGATCATGGTTCACATTGCAAATTAACATTTAAGGTTTACTTTTGATTATTCAATGATCTAAAAATTGAATACGCGAGTGCATTGCATGTTTATCTTGTGGGCGTATTATAAATCAAATATTTCTTTTCTTTAATCTGTGCCATGTTGGAAAAAGTCAATGGATTTTCAAAATCTCATTTTGCTAAAAAAAAGTTTCCAGACTTTATAACAAATTTTAAAAGAAATTGATGTACCGACCTTATCAAATTCTGAGCCAGTTGCAGCATAATTACTGGTAGAGCAGCGAACATAACAGTACTCATAAACACAACGACACCCCCCCCTCCCACAACAGCAATGCTCTTTTTGTGTAATGTGTTTTACTACAGAAAAGCTTAAATTAAATCTTTGATCATTGATGAGTTGCTTGATTTTCGATGAGAGGCGACCAATCTCTTGAAGACGTCGTCAGTTAGGGTCCTCGAGTTTGGCATTAGTGGGATCTTTATCGTGCTTTTTCCTACTGCGACAACTCGTATATATCCATGTATGTACGTCCAAACCTCATATCAAAGCAGACAAGACTCAAACTGTGGTTCTATGCATTCGAAGCAACGATAAACTGAATCACTTACCACGGGGGCCAGTTCGAGTATGTAAGAAAAACATTATCAATGTCACATAAAAAGAACCTATTTGAAAATAACTCTTGCCCAAGATTACCTGTATTGTTCCATTTGCATCGTCCTTTATATGCAACAACATTAAATCATTATTACAACCTTTCTGAACTTAAAGTCATCAGGGATGCTATGTTAAATTCGTAATATTCCTTTGATCAGAGGATAAATCGCATCTAGAATTCAAGGACTGAATAATTAATAAAAATTCAGGTCCTTGAACTCCATTATTTTATTGTTCATACTATCATAAGGTGGACATACTTGTAGATTTAAAATGATAGAAATTCGAATCACGCATATGAAGAGTTTCAAATCGAAAATAATTTATAAGAGTCTTGTATCAGTGCAAAAACATTTGCAGAATCGTATTACTTTGAACTGTAAGTACAAGTGTCATCCGTCTATTAAGATGAAGCATTATTTGGTTGGTGGTATTTCTTCTAAAATGATCCGAACTCTCACGTGAACATACATATGCCACAATTAGATTGATGTCACCTTTTTTAACATGGCATTCATGCAGACAAGCTCTTTCCAACAGCGGTACATTGTCCAATTTTGATTAAAAAGAGCAGGTTATTTTTTTCGAGTAAAAGTTGTGTCTGCAGGCACGTAGCATCACCACTTTTTCTCACAGGAGAAATTTCTCTTTAAAATCCCATATATAAAATTTAAAGCTGCTTGGTCCGATTTTTTTTGTTATTACAGTATCAATTTTTTTTCCATACAAACCATTTATCTTAGAAAGTTATGGACTTTTTCCTATTTACACGAGCAGAATCAGTATCCTTTCAAAGTTAGAAATATTCTAAGTAAATAAAAATAATTTCTTTTTGGGCAAACGAAAAAACCAAAGTGCATCACGGGAATTTTTAGAAAAGGAAACCGTTTTGTTTCGTTCCTCGAATGATTGGATTCAACCCGCATGCTATGCATCGATTATAAAGAAAGCAAACTTCAGAAATATCAGCGAACAAAACGTACACAGGTTTATTTGTAATTTGTCTGATTATTTCGACCTTTATTTAATACGATGTCAAAGTCGTAATACAACCATGACACCCGTCTCGTCGTAAGGGGTGAAATTTAACATGAGGCGAAATAACGCGGTACCCTTTTATGTCGTTTGTTTGTTAGCAAATTTTGTACGTATTTCTCTTCATTGAAATGTGGCATAATTGACTAGAAAAAAACTACTGCAATGTCTATTATTATACATATACTAAGCATAACAATCGTTTAAAAGCGTGCATAAAATTTAATATACAATCGGACCAAGCAGCTTTAACGATAGTGGACTTGGTCCCCCACTTTTTGTGGAAAGCATATAAGAATTGGAAGAGAAAATTTGAAGGCAAAGAATCACAATTTGGTTGTTAATATTAAGATAATAGTAGTTATCATGAGTTTAAAACAAGTCCTAAAAGCAAGCGACTAAAAAACTTTACGGCGACTCAATGCTTGTTATTATGTTTGACTTTTTGGTTATAACAACGGAAATAAGAAGAAATATACAAAATTTCATCATACTGAAGGTTTCACGCATTATGAGTCGTCACACATCAGTTTACAAGTCATAAAAGTCATCCGGAATCGCACATGTAAACACACCGATTTAGTTTGGTTTGGACATTGTAACTGAGTTTAAAGCTATTCGATGTCCGTAATAGGAAATTTATAATGCATTTAAAGATTATGCATTTTAATAGATATACAGTTCTTGAAGACATCCGGTTTCACCGAGAGCCGTACGTTCATGATATATGCCACACTGCATTATTAACGTGAGGCTATGAAGTGGAAGGAAAATTCAAAATATTTGTGTTGGCCCAACGCTTTATTATATTTTACTCTTTTTAATTGGATTAATTTACTTTAAACATCGTAATTTTTCTAAAGTTCATCTTTTCATGTGATACTGTTGAATCATTAAAGTTCGTGGGGGCCAATTTTCGTGGATTACTTAAATTTTACAGGTTCGTGAGGATGTAATTTCGTGCATTCTCGTATACCTACAAAAGGAAATATGAGTTTATTGCCTCAATCTATTAATTCATGGAGGATGTAAATTCGTGGATAAGAGGTATCCACGAATTCCACGAAAATTGAGCCACTACGAATTCTAATGATTCCACAGTATATGAAATAAGTGGAAATCATGAAAAAAAATCGATATTTAGTATATCATGAGTTTGTGCGTCACCACATCTCTTTCAATAACTTTTCACATCCTAAAGTGAAACGATTTACTTCATGCAATTCAATCTTTGGCATATTTTTTATATACATGTAAATTTAAAAAATAGTTGAACGTAAAGGCTTTAAATTTTTTAATGTTTCTTCAAATAAATAAATGAAAATGATAAATATCAGTTATAGAGATAACTATACCAGGGTGGAAAAAAATGAATACAGAACCAAACATGCCTAAAGCGCCAAATTGTGAACAATCCTTCCTTTGTTATATCATAAGCGAACGAACTTTGAATTAAAAGATGTTAAAACGGCGTAATAAACAATGCTAAAGTGTCATTGATCAAAAACGTCTACTGACTTGCAAAGGTAAGAATAATATATAAAGATAGAAGTGACGTCTCGATATCGTATCAAATTTTCGCAAAACAACGAGGAGATAAAAAAAAAGAGAAACGAAATGCATTCTTTATTTAGTACTTTTTTCATTTTTTCCAGCTCTTTGTGTAAGTATGCAGACTGCGAACTACTTTTTGGGGTATTGCGACTCGGGTGGATATCACGGATGCATATTCAGGGGCTTCTCACAGACGCTGTTTATGATGGCGTCCCGTCTAATGGTAGTATTGATGGCTGTTGAGCGTTTTGTTGCATTGAGGTATCCGTTTAAATATCAGCACCTGATGTCTAAGGAACGAGTTATTGGCGCTGTAGCAGGACTTGGACTGTATGCAGTATGTACATCTTGTACAACAATTTAGCAAAACGAATACATATACTTCGAATAAAAAGACCCCGTCATTTGAAAAAAAAAGTCATTAGTTGTTGAAAGATTCTTTGTCATAAGAACATACTCATTTTATTTCAGAAAATTAATGTTTCAGTTTTTTTAAATGAATATGTCGTATTTTATTTTATTCATATTCATATTTTATTTATACACATTTGTTTTTATAAATGAAATGTACAAGCACAAATAAAACCCCCACAAATATGATAAATTGGGATTCAAATGTTTACTTGCTTTTTAAGATTTTTGAAGCTAACTATGGTAGATCATGTAAAATTCAAAATTTTAAAGTGTTAGAAATCTTCTAAATTCTGACAGTGATAGTTATCCTTCAGAAGTCTCCTTCTGGTTAATATTCAATTTGATTGAATTGATTTATTTTATCGAATGAAAAAAGACATTGCAATAATACTAGCTCTAGTTGTCATATTAGCTAGGAGAAAGAACGTCGAGAAATATGAAAGTTCGTGTCTTGTTGCGTTAAGAACGGTAACTCTCTATCAACTGGAGTACTAGTGAACTACTAATTAATATCACATCACTCCTTAATTTCTTTCTCAGATGCTGGTTTCGTCCTTGCCTTTGATGGGGATTAATAGCTATGGATTTCAGTCATGGTGCGACTTTCATTGGAACGACCGATCCCTCGGGGGAAGATTTTTCGTGCTGTACTTCGTCTTTGAAGGTACATTGTAAGCGCTATATTCCATCACATACGGAACTTATGTGTATCTAGATTTTAATGTGTGTGCGATTTTGAGGGTAAAGGTTTAGATAATTAATGAAAACCTTTCAAAAAAATAATGTATGAAGAACGGTTTCAACCAAAATTTTGATTGGTTCTTTTGTTCCTTTACAAGTAAACAGAATATTATGATTTTATTTTAAGAAAAAAATCTTAAGTGACTAAACCTGGATTTTTTCGAAACATTATATTTCAGCAAACGTATACATGAAACGCTACTATATCTGTAGACTGTATAAAATATATTAAATGAATTAACATTGTGCAATGATTAAAAAGCATCATAATAATCAACGATTTAATCTCTCTACAGGTTTTGCTTGTATGATGGTAATACTCCTCTGCAATGTGTCTGCCATTTATGAACTTTTAAGCATGAAGAAAGTCCATCCTGCCGAGACGTCCAACAAGCACAAGACTGAAAACGCTAAGTTTATAGTGATGATGTCGGCCATTTCTGTGGTTTACATAGTGTTCTCGACTCCATTATTAGTAAGTACGGCAAATACTACCCCGGTCCTCGGCTTAACGAACTCACGAAAAATCAAAAAATTTAAAAAAAAAAGGGGGATATATAATTTGGCTTATTTTCTAAATGAAAACGAGAATTTAAGCATGTATGTTTTTGAACTTTGAATTTATCGTTCTTGTGAATTTTAGGATTCAAAACATCGCTGTACTTATACATTTTAAATTCATATTCTATATTGTTTAATTGCGATCGTAACTCAGTTTATTTAATTTGTAATGTTTTCAGTTTTGTCATTTTAGAATTTGCATGGGTTTAAAATCCGAAGAACTTTCAAACATATTTGTATGTAGATTTACGAGTCTCACCTCCTGTTAATTGTTCAATGCTTTTTTTGTAGATTCGACTATTTTGCAACCAGCTGGGAATTAACCTTTCGAAGCAAAAAGATTTCGTAGGAATCCGCTTGAATATTGTAAACAATATGATGAACGCCCACCTACTCTTGTTTATACAACTCCTCTTTCATCCAAAATTACGCAAAAAGTTGAATTGTTGCGGTAATAAAGAACAAGACGGAGATTCGAACATCCCCTCAACCCAGGTGACCAATACCTGATTACATTGTAGAACATGATCCCAAAAGGAGAGTCAAATGTTACTGGATGAGTAAGGATTACCTGATTATCAGCGGATTTGTAATTAAAAATATATTTTCTGACAATTTTTTTGTTAAAGTAAAAGCTCTAATGAGCTTCCTAAATTACTATCATTAAAATTAAAGATTGTATACACATGTACTCTCCTGACAGTGAGCGGTCAGCGTGCTAACCACTCGGCCATGTACATGATGTAGGCAAGACATAAGAATTTGCTGTCGATGACGAACGGAACCTAGCGCGCTGGCTGCTAACAACACTATTGTTTTGAGATACAGGTGGAATGCAGCTAACGGCAAATCGAAAATATTGGAACGATACATATTGCATAGATATTTTCATAAGCACAAACATTACAATATAAATATGTATATTTTTTCATCGTTCTTTGGATATAAGCCTTGGCGAATAACTTTTATTTAAATGGACATTGCATTTCGCTTGAATCTCGACCACTTGGTCAATCATTAAAATGCTCCCTAATGTCGTGCTCATGTTGTTTCAAAAGAAGATGATAAATATTTTTTTTAGTAAAAGTTGTACATTTATTGCTGTTTAAGTATGCGATGTAGCTGATGGTCCTTTTACATCGATTATTGTTATAATTTTACGTGAGGTTTTCCAAATCTCTATTCCATTTGAATTAATTCCAATGATATACTTAACTATTTTATGAAGAAATGAAATTATATGAAGTTTAAATTTATATAGTTTATTGTTGAAAACAATCATCTTTTCAATTATCCATTTATTTTATGTTAATCATTGAACAGGCTTCATTTAAGAAATACCTGTCTTAAAATATAAACAAATTATTATATGTTCTAGCCCTGACGAGAAGCAACTAAATTGAAATACACAAATGTTTCTGAAGGCTAAATAAACGAAGATTGACTAATTTCAGTAGTGAACATTTTACTGTTTTACCTTTTTGGATGTCTGACATACGTTAGGATTAATCAAACCAAATCAGTAATGGGTTCCATTATAACTATCGGTGATTTTAAGTGATTGTTTAGCATGACACATATTATTGCATGTTAAGTTTTAAATACATGCAAACTGACTTATATTGGGGGAACTATATGACTTATATTGAGGGAACTATATACTAGATTTAAAGATTATTTTAGGTCTGCCTTGGTATGCAAAGATAAAGTACGTGTACATGTCTATTAATTGAAGGTTCTAGGCACGGGAACAAACTAAAATACTAATGACAAAGGAGAAGCTGTTGAAATTTTCTGTACAAATAAGCTAAACATTCCCAATCCCATTTTAACCATTTCTAAAACGACATGGCCGCGTAGGAATTTACAAATTTCTTGTTGTTTATATAATAGCGCCAGATTACATGATGATTCTCCGAATTTGATGCTCCCTGTAAGAAATTCATCATTTGCCAGTAGGGGCCATCAGACTGGTAGAACTGATTCCGTTGTCTCGGGTCCTCTGATACTTGTACTCGCCTCTGACATTCGTCCACAGCACGCGCGAATTTCTTTACTACTTTAGGATGAAACAAAGCTTGGATGAATAAAACAAAATAAGAATTGGTCATGTTGTTGACAAGGTATACCCGACCAGCGTCAAAGTCCTTAGCCAGGGACAGGTCGTAGCCAAACTGATTACACGCTAATTTGATCTGTAAACACATCACATAAAAATGTTATTAATATGACAAGCAATAACAAAATATTCTAAATTATTCCAGTTATATAAAATCAGTCAATTTTGTTATCTGCTTGCTATAATCGCAGAGTCAGCAATAAATTAATACAGAAATATGGAAGACTAAGAACTAGTAGGACTGTACTGTAGTATCATGTGATCTCTGCGCTCACCATAGCACATGTATATGCATAATTGAACAATATAGAAAACTATCTTTTGTTTTATACATTTGAAAAATGGAGGCCTTTGTATTTTTTAAAAATATAATAAAATATTTAAAAATCAAATAAAAAAGGTTTGTAATGCGAGAAAAATGCCTGTATATAATGATAGATACTGTGAAATCAAACTATCAAGAAGTCAATATTTTTAATAAAATAAAATAAAATTATGCAATAAATATTTCTTTAAGAAATAAAATAACTTCCGAGGAAAAACATAAAACAAGAGATTTACTATTGAAAATGGATATAAACGTTTTGATGCATGCTTGTTTACTAGTATTACCTTTTAATGTTTTAATGAGTCCGACAGATTTGAACGGCTTAATATTTTGTTTGTATTTTTATTTAGGTTTAACGGAGAACAGGCACATGTTTACTGCAAAAGTATGCAACTGCACTAACATTCACTTAAGGAAGGAAAATTTAACAATCAGGCGGAGAGTAAATAGAACTTAATTATTCACAATCCATCGTCAAAATAATTACATATGATAATGTTGAATTTTAACGTATGTACAAAATTAATCATTCTTTTATAATAGCAATTATTACGTCTTCTTTTTTTTAATTCATTGAATTAACAGTTGTAAAACAAATAATAAAAAACTTGATATAAACATAATTGGATTATCTGAAGATTAAAATGTAAAATCTCATTTTCCTTATAAATACTATGATTTAAAACAATTAAGATTGAAGTTTTTATTACGGCTATCTATGACATTAAAGAAGAATTTATTAAAAAAAAAAACTTTTTAGGAATGAATATGAAGACAAAACATATTCCATGATATGATTAGAGCTGTTAAGTCCGATCATTGGGCTATTACAATATCAAATATTTTTCCATATAAACAAATTATCTTAGAAAGGTTTAGGCTATCACTTATTTGCCCTAACAGAATCGACTTTAGAAAATAGAAATATTCAAAGTAAATGAAAATAATTTCTGTACGAGATCCTTCCAAGAAACAACGCAAATTCATCATGGGTGCGTTTAGAAAGGGGGAACCGTTTGGTTTCGTACTTCATTTGATTAGGTTTATTCAACCCACAGACTGTGCATCTGTTGTAAACAGAACCAACTTTCTGACGATGAGTGGGATAAAATGTACACAAGTTTATTTTAAATTTGACAAAACAGTTTTGCAATTTTATTTCCTTTATTTTGTAGCAAATGTCAAAGTCATAATGCAATCATACCTACTTCGACGTAGGGGCGAATCTTAAAAGGGGCGAATTATCATTATGCACATACCAAGCAAAAGCATCCTTTAAATGTTAATCATTACCCTTACCCTGTAACAGAAAAATCAAGACAAAGAATCTGCCCGCGGGAGAAGTATCACTCCAGTAGAAGTCGCACCCTAGTGGGTATCCATACTTGTTCACTCCCATGAATGGCAAGGTCGCAAGAAAGATCTATGAAAATGATTTATGTGGAGCGCACCATCAATGGCAAAGAGATATATAAAAGTAAAATGTTACATATAAACAAGGATAAAAATCGTTAATTACATAGCAAAGTTCAAATTTCATAATTAAACAAACTGGGCTTTAGTATACCTTTATTGAAAATAGAGATATTTCTTACATGTTATCATAAATGAAATACATGTGTTTTTTAATTTGATGCAAAATCTCCGAAGTAGGCAGATAAAAGAAGTGATCCCAAAAAAAAAATCTTGCGACTCTAAAATGATTTGAACATATTTTATTGTGTAAATAACACAAAAGGATTGGAAACAAGTTCTTGCAACTTACAAGTTCCTTTCTAAAATAAGCTTTCCTTTAGAATCATGATGCTTCAGAATACTTGTGTTCGAAAAGTAATAAAGTATAAATAAAAGTATAAATGATTGAATGATACATGTGTAACAATAAAAACAAAAACAATACAATATCCTAAAGTAATGTCTTCTTTAAAGGGAGAAGAACACTTATAAGATCGAACAGTGACTTACAGTTCTTGAAAATATTTATTTCTATTATGCTTTGTAAACTATGAAACACTTCATAATTAGGGAGCATAATTTAGTTTATTGACATATTGGTTTTTTGAATTTTTCAGCATGATTCTTTTTTTTACAAAATGAGACAGTTTTGGAAAAAGCTTCCATGAGAAATTTTGTAAGAATCAGAATATAAGGAGACAGGTCTTATCATAAAAACCTTTTTAAAGTATTTTTAAAATACTCACATGAAAAAAAGAAAGAAATAACACAAATAAAACTTGAGTACCCTTTTTCATACTTTTTTTTAGAATTGATGAAGTCAAAATGGGCGATCAGGAGCAAAATATCATTTTTTAAAATTAACATCTTTTTGTTAATTTGCGTTGAGCAAGCGCTTTACAATAGCCGATTCATTAAATTAAATATGTTCGAGAAAATATTTAAAAGATATTTACCGTCTTTGTAAATTAAATATTGTATTTATCCTTATTCAAAAGACTTTAAATACAGTATGGTCAACTTATTCTTGGATCATCTAAATCAATCAAAAGCGAATGACACTGTGAAATATAATGTGCAACTTCTTTTAGTGTCATTACAGTATACATTGTTTACCTAACTTTTAAAAAAATGAAAACAAATTTTATACAAATTATGATATGATGGCATATATTATCTCACACATCCTCTATAATTTTGAAATAATAATATAGTGTATAGATAATTGCTTGTGTTATTTGTTGTATTGAATGGATAACTTAATAAAAGAAAAAAAAAATAAAAGCATACATTACATCCATATAACTTTTTTATGAAACATCACAACCTGTCAGATACTCAGAAGTTTGAAAATTATCAACATAAAAACCGTGGTTTTTCAAAATTTTTCAATATCTATTTGTTTCATTTTTAAACAATTTCAATTATGCTAGACAACATACCGCGTAGAGATAGAGAGAGACTGCCACAATTATTACCCTCTTTGGCGACATAAGTTGTTGATAACGAAATGGAAACAGCAAGGCGATAAACCTTTCAGTTGCCAAGAGAACCACCATCAAATGAGAAGCCACCATAGTGGAATTTCTGGAAAACCCCCGCATGACGCATCCTTGGAGGCCTCCCATAACACAGTATCCTAGCCATACCGCCGCAACTGTTTGAGAATTACTGCTCGATGAGGGAAACAACTATTGATAATTGCTTTCAGTAAAACCACTGTGTGCAAAAAGGATTTGAGAGCCATTTTTAAAAATATTAAATATAAACATTGAACAGCTGCTTATAGGACAACACATGATTTGTAATACATCTTTCTTCCCCGTATATTTCTGAGTGTCTACCGATTTTGCTGACAAATTATGAATGCAAAGAAAAATATGTTAAAATTGGATTAAAAGGTACTAGTTATAACGAAACATAAATTCATCTGATTAATTTAAATAACCATTCTTTTTCATTTGATTTTTTAAAATTAATGAGCATTGGTTTTTTTTAGTCATGAAAGAGGCCGGGTGACAAACTTACCTGAAAATTTTTAAAATAAATAAATCAATAAATAAAAATATAAGAAATTATTCGCCAATAATAAAAATCCTTATCCGTGGAGTGAGGTGGGTGGGGGAGATAGCGTGACGGTCTTAAACTTTAAACTCCGAGGCTATGTGCCTGTGATCATTCTAATTCAGTAAATCACCTCTTTCACAATCCTTTTAATTACAATTGTGCAGTATGTTACAATTGATAGGCTAACCAATGTTACCACATCTTTAAGAAAACATTTGACATGTGTTTAAAATGCATTTCCAATACCTGAGGTTTTTCTGATCTTTAGAGGCAGGGGCTTATTTCAAAACATTCCAAAATTTACATTGTCTTCTTTTGCGAAATACATAAAAATCCCAAAATATGAAATTCACGATTGTTTACATAATGAAATTAGATACATTGAACTCCAGTTTTTCAAAGTTCAGAACATTAGTTTGGTATATACTTAAGCATACGTTTGCTGTACTTACGTAATCATGGCATGATTTTTTAAGGACCCCCAGTTTCCACTTAACGGCTAATTTGATGTTATAATTTTAGGGATTACTGTAGTAATTCCATTTGAAGAGAAAATTGAGGGAGCATTCTCTACTCACAAATATATTGATGTTTTTACAGTTCAATAGTTTATCGCTTTTTATGCAACGATCCTCACATTTTAAACTAAAATATCTACGTTTTCATTTATCATGTTTGTTTATTCGATTCTCTATGAATATGCAATTATTAATAAATCAGTAATTTTCATTTTTTTAAAGAAATATTTTCATATACTGTACATAAGTAGAAATTAATGAAAAAAGAGGCCGAGTATTAGTGTATTTATCTTTAATGAGACTATGAAATCTCAACATCTTAAAAGAATTAAAAAAATTTAGCTGTCAATGAAAACAATTTAACTCGTCCCACCTTCGATTTAACTTATAATTAGGAAATGTTCATGGATGGGAAAATCAAATGTTTATTTATTTTAATATGTTAATTATTGTAATTGAAAAGATATCATCCTATTTGTAAACAACAAAAAAACTGTCAATTAATACCAAAACCAAAAGAGATTTTCCACTTTCTCATAAAAAATGCAAACATATTGGTATAAAATTATTAAGGGTTTATGTCCTTCTTTGCACAACGAAACCATGTCTCAGAAATGAAACTTTAAGGGTTCATAAAATAAACTTATGGTGTAGCACTACACCTTTAAGTTAACGCAGAAATGATACTTTAAGGGTCCATAAAATAGACTGTTTGTGTAGCACTCCACCTTACTTATCTTTAAACCATCTTCATCAAATTCGTTTTTTTAAATTGCTCTAAGAATGAAAAAATATGATAAATATTGCCTGTAGAAGGCTCCTGAAAAAAAAAATAAACTCAAAATCATTAAAGTTGTATATTGCTCAAACCCTCGAGAAAAAAAATGACCTTTATAATCCAAAAACTTTTCCCTTTTTATTTAATTGATAAACACTTACCTGAAAACACAGTCACAAAAGCAAACCGCCAATGAAAGAAATTTTGGTTGAGAAAATTCTTTCTGTTTAAACATTGATCTACCCAGCCATATAACCACTACAAGATTCGACACACCGGTCCAAGTGTTGATAAAGACGGCGCCAGCAGGTGATTTAGGTACATTGATGCAGGTACCATTAACAATCATATCGCTAGCTACTATCTTATTCTACGATAAAGAACAAGTTGTCGATTTATATATCAGATATTTACACGTCGGTGATTAATCAATGAAAATAAAAGCTAAGACTGCTCTATATCATATGCATATTTTTATTTTTTTTTGATAATTTAATTAAACTAGACTTTGACCCGTGCGTGCACGGGTTGACATTGCATATCGGACATTTACGAAATAGGTACATCGACATACCTCATTATTGACATTTACATAACAAAGCTATAAGCCTACAATAATGCTATTAATTTCACTACACTTTCCTTAGTTTGAATAAACTGTGTCTCGGGAGAGGCCCTCACCACAGTTAGAATGCCTCCCTTATACCCGTAATGTAGCAGAATATTGCAGAATCGCTCCGGAACGATTTTGGAGAAAGTTAATGAAGTTGCATTGAAAATAACAGTCAAATTCATCACAACAAACCTTTTTGAGACTGCAAATACCTTTCAACTAAAAATGATAATCCATAGAATGGAAGCCAACGTACACGTATTTTCTTTGTAAAACTGGGTCCGTAGGACATTATTCATTTTTACGATAAAACATATTCTATCTTCACTCTCCTTACGAATATAATGTAACTTTTTTGCATGTAATCAAATATTTTTTGTCATCACGAAGACAAAAGTAAGTACTTAGTTGAAATGTATATTTGTTATTTATACCTTTTCTCATGAGAAATTATTAATGTATATGAACAGAATATTTAGCAAAAGTCCAATGAAAATTTACCCGTATATGTTTTATCATTTCTGAGTTTATTCATGGAGATGTGATATTGTGGAAGCATAAACTAAAGATCCCGTGAGCGTGAATGTATTGCGCAAGCGCAAGATTGTAAAATCCAAAAAATCCAGGTGATTTCCGGGATTTTTTGTGGAATTTTCGTTGATTATTAATTAGCGAAGCTTAATTGAGATAAAATAAAAACAAATTGGTAACTTCCAAGTATCAATGATGTTTATAATATATAATACAAAAGGCAGTATTCTTCCAATTTCTCGGTATTAAAGACAAAATATTCGAGTCTATTATATTAATATAGTAGTATAGATAAGATTGATTCGACCATACATCCTGTAACCCGTCATTTTAACGTCTTATCTAGATTCTAACGAAGTATCTAGCCAAGATCTAGTAACTGATTTCAGAGTGTCTTTTTGGTGCTAGAACCAGTATGACGTCATCATTGATTTGAAGAATATTTTTCCCGTACTTTACGGCTTTAAAGGAATTATGTAGGAAATTAAACAATTTCTTAACATTCTTTGTTAAATCATTGAAAAAGTAATCCCGATACCTATATTAAATTTGACATCATTTAAAAGAGAAGGTCAAAAGCTTGTTTAATTCCGTTTTTGGGGAGACTGTAGGCATTATAGATGTATTTCATTAGTCAAAAATGGACAAAACTCCGGAATTTGCTCTTATATCCTTTATATCTCATTGAAAATAATAGTTTAAAGCATGATTTTTCAATGTGTTTACCAAAAATTTTAGGCCCGGTACACCCTATCAAACAAAGCTATTGTCATGAAGCATCATTGAAAGAATTTATATCTTAAATTTTATGAACCTGTAGGCACCTTTCATTTACTAGATCTTGACCTTAAGACGCTAAGATAATTATCACAATAGCTGAGCGGTTTAAACTAGTAGGAACTTGTTTTTTATGATAACTATTGCAACAGGGTGTATTTTAAGGATATGATAATTAAAACTTTATCATACTCATCATTTTAAGATATAACTAGATGATACCACGCGCAAACTTTACACATTATTATCATATAATGCTTAATTTGTTGAACCATATTTTTGCATATACTTTGTCCGATTTTTTCCTTTAAGTTTCCTTAATCTTTAAAATTGAAATAAAAAACAAACTGCATTGTTGGATATTTAAGGGAGCGGGCAGGGATAAAAAATCTAAACTGAAATTGGTAATATATACATGTGCGTGGCCTTAATCCTGTTAGTTGCAGCTGACAAAAAATAAACTTTTTTATTGTATTTTTTCAAATTAGTGAATGGAAATTCTCGAAATTTGTTTTTTTTTGTCAATTTTCAATATAATCTGTAATACTCTCTTAAATGATTATTTCAGATAAAAGATAACAGATAACAATCTGGAGGTTAACCCATTAAACTTATAGACGTAGATTACAATAATCTGTTCAAATTAATGTCTAAGGTTCACAACCAATATGACGTGGTATAAAAAAGCATGAAATTAAAACACGCTAGGTTACGCATTATTATCCATTTGCATGCATATTTTAAACCAAAGTTGTCAGATTCAATGTATCTGGCCGATGGTTAACTCGCCCTACACTTTCTGCCATGATGTCAATTAGTCAACCCATTTCTGGACACCCCGTTCTGGAAAGTTCTTTCCATTGAAAATATCGCATTAATTATTCCATTTTATTTATAAAATATTAAATATTAATAAAGTCCGATCCAAGGTATTTGCCCGCGATACATGATGAACTCGACCTACACTGTTCGTTATTTATCTAGTCAATCCGCTTTCTTGGTTACCCCATTCTGGAAATTTCTCAAGCGAATGTTTATTTTAAAAACTAAACTCGCCCACTAAAGAAACGAATTGACTCATTTTATTTATTCAACATTTGTCAAATCTTAATTTCAATGTTTTCTTTAAATAGGCTCACTGTGAGTAAATTGATCCATTCTTTACGTAATCATTTAATATCATATCATTGCAAGTATATATTTCGATCCGCCAAAGAATGTCCACCACCTTACTTTACTGTCATTTTTGCTATTTCGGGCTTGTGTAGCGAAAATGAAAGTAGGCTTTTGATAAATTTCACAATAATAACTTATAAGTAAAAATTCAATTATACCTTACGGACATAATCACACACGTATGTTTGGTTCGGATTCAACAGGCAACATATACATATGAATGCCCCGAAAGCATCGGGGGGGGGGGGGGTATTTTGGTAAAAGACTGGATATTAAAAGTGTTCGACATCTCAGTGATAGACAAATCATTTGATGGAATTTTAGGTCTTAAAGTACGACATCGACACAGCAAATTTGAATTCTTAATTTATTCATGCTATCTGCCACCAGAAAATTCCAACAGAGGTCGATATGCTCAGACGTTTTTCAGCCACCTCCTGTCCCAAATCTATATCAATAGCGATACTGATAACAAGTTCGTTCTAGGAGACTTTAATTCTAGAATAGGGTCGCTCACTGAAAATTTGTGCGATGAGGACGATATGTGTCTTAGAGAACCGCTAGATAAATGTATCAACCAACACGGTCATGAGTTTATGGAATTTCTAAATGAAACAAAGTTTTGCGTATTGAACGGCAGATTCAAGACCGATGACAATTTCACGTCGATCTCGAGGAAGGGGAAAGCGGTGGTCGACTACATTTGCATTCCTCAAGACTCGTTTAAAAACATTTAATCATTTGCTGTGATGACGATACAATCAATTGTAGACAGGCTAAAGCTCTATACTCTTATCAATGAAAAATCAAGGCTGTCCGACCACTCTGTTCTTGTGTGTGAGCTTATGGTCACGGGTCATACCATTTTTTCTCGCTCGCCAGGGGGAAAAATTGAACAACAACAACAACAACAACAGAAAACCCGTTTCAAACTAAATTGTGTACCTGCTGATTTTATGAGCAATGAAACAAACAAACTTGCATTAATAAATATTATTGAAGAAATCGAAGCGTGCAGGGAGACACAGACCTATGATAATATATACAATAAATTATGCACTACTATCATAAACGAAATGAACAACACTGTTCCTAAATTAGAAACCAAGTCGGCAAAAAAGCGTCTCAGACACACAAAACCTTATTGGAACGACCATCTGACGGACCTATGGGAAAATATGTCATCTAAAGAGAAAGAGTTCCTTATATGCGATGGAAATCGCAATATGAGGGCAAAACTACGTTGCGAATACACCCGGGCTCGAGATTTGTTTAATAAGACATTGAGGCGAACAGAATGAGAAGACAGACGATCAAGTGCCGTAGAAATAGAAAACATGTGCACGAAAAACCCGAACGATTTCTGGGCAAAAATTCGCAATCTCGGTCCGAAAGAAAAATAAACATACCACTTGAAATCATAGACGAAACGGGAATGATTATAAAATGATGAGGAAGTTGTGCTAAACAAATGGTGTACTGATTTTAAAAACCTGTACAACGGAAGCGACAGCGATGATTTTGACCAAGGACACTTTGAACAAGTGAGGGCACATAAACACTTCATAGTCAAGAATGGACAATCCGACATATTGAAACAAATGAAACACTGAACAAAAATATTTTATTTGATGAAATAAACCGTTTAGTTTTCAAAACCAAATCGAAGTCGGCAAGTGGTTACGGCGAGAAACCTTATGTAGTGTTAAAATCTCAAAAGTCATAGAAACGTTGACGCGACTATTTCAGTTGATCCTTGATGCAAGTATTGTTCCATTAGTTTGGCGTAAAGCAATCATATGTCCGATTCTCAAAGATGCATCAACAGATCCTAGAATTCCTATGAACTATAGAGGAGTTAGTCTCCTCTCCTGTATCAGCAAGATCTACAGTGCCTTTATCAATCAGCGTATTACAAGTCACTTGGATGCACATGAAGTATTAGCTGATGAGCAAAACGGTTTCCGAAAAACAGGTCGTGTGAAGATCACGTATTCACGTTGAATTCTGTTATTCGAAACTCAAAATCACTATTCGTAGCTTTCATTGACTTACGAAAATGTTTCAATTTCATTGACAGAGAAATGATGCTGTACAAATTATTAGTACATGATATTGATGGCAAAGTGTACAACTCTGTGAAAAGTATTTATTAAAACTCAGAATCGTGTGTGCTGTTAAATGGCCAGCTTACCAATTGGTTCTCTTGTAACACTGGAGTGAAACAAGGAGATAACCGGTCTCCCACATTGTTTTCGATATTTATAAATGACCTTGTTCAAGACATTAATGAACTCGGTCTTGGTGTGGATGTAGGGGAAAAGAAGCTGTCGCTTTTACTGTATGCGGACGACATAGCAATGATAGCGAAATCCGAATCGGAACTTCAACGGATGTTAGATAAGCTTCACCACTGGTGCAAACGCTGGAGAGTTCTTATCAATACGAATAAGTCCAAGTGCGTTCACTTTAGGAAAGGCAAAATTAAAAGATCGAACTGCAATTTCACTATCGGTAGTAATGCCCTAGAAACCGTGGATTATTACAAATACCTAGGAGTGACATTCAATTACAACAGCTGCTTTGATAGCAACGCAGAACTACTTGCTAAGAGTGGCGGCCGTGCACTCGGACAAATCATCGCCAAAATACATAATAACAAATATTTTGGTTTTACGTCGTACGAAAAACTATTTTCCTCGTGTGTTGCCCCTATCCTAGACTATGGAGCTGGTTTGTGGGGCTACCGTAAGTTTCAGGCTGTAGACAATATACAGAACAGGGCAATAAGATACTTCCTGGGGGTTCACAGATTTACACCAATTTTTGTTCCTTTACGGTGACTTAGGCTGGCTCCCAAATCAATTTCGACGGTGGTTCTGCATGTTGAGGTACTGGAACAAGCTAATATGTTTTGAAGATGACCAAATAACAAAGATTACCTTAAATCTTGACTATGAACGATGCCGTGATAACTGGTGTAGTGAAGTGAAACACATTATGAACCAGATTGGAATAGGGCAATATTACGACACCAAATGCACTATTGATTTGGGCTTGGTGGTGTCACATCTTACGAATTTCTTATCGGAAATATGGAAAGACTCATTGAAAAACGTACCAAAATTGCGAACGTACAAGACCTTCAAGTCCGATTACGGCTTAGAAAATTATACATCGTTTAATCTGAGCAAAGCGGAAAGATCTCACATGGCTCAACTCAGAGCAGGGATCCTACCATTAAGAATCGAGTCAGGGCGATATGTAGGAGAACCTCCAAACAAGTAATTGAAAATGAACTACACTTTGTGTTTGACTGCCCGTTTTATAACCAATATCGCACTGAAATCCTTGGCGAACAGCTGCTATCACCTGCACTATTAAATCGTGATAGACAATATGTGTTTACCTATTTAATGAGCCATAAATTTAGACAATTTTCAAAATTCATTGTAAAAGCATTCCGAATTCGGAGACAATTTCTTTATAAATAATTTATTCACTGTATGATATACACTTTGATGTAACATTGTGATTTAATATGTACCATAACCCAAATATAAGTAAATAATTGATACACCTTGTATAACGCGTGACTTATAAGCCCACTGGGCCGGGAGCCCAATATTCATGTAAAAGTAGTTTTTTTTTTATAAAATTTGTATCATATGGCACAATTGTACAGTATATGCACATGTCACTATAATAAATAATTTACTTACTTACTTACTTACTTACTAATACCAAAGGTGCAAGTCAGTACTCTGGTGCAGGCGTTTTGAAGTTTATGTGCAAAATGCCTTAATTTATAAGTATAGATAATCAGCACGATTATGAATTGCCATAATTATACTAGTACGATCATAGAATTATTTTAAAATTCTATTTAAGAATTTGTTCGTTAAGAATTGATTTGCATTTAACATAAACTATATTTCTATCAAAGATATAAAACTGGAAATTTTATGTTCCGAATCTGAAATATTGTGCTATTGAATAAGTTTTTGATCGATTAAAAAGGCAACACATGATTTGTTGACGTTTCAGACAGATATGTTGCTCATGATCAAGCCTGAAGTCCAATGACAGCATTTCTGCCTTTATAAGTTCCAAAAACCCCAGTAGACAAGATTGTTTTTATCATATACCCTTCACTACAGATGAAAGTATAATCTATAGTTGCAACAAGACTTTCATGTCACACAGCACTTCGAGTGTCCCGCCGAGATCAAACGATCAAACCAATTTTAATTAGCTGTGACGTAGCGTTCTTACAATGATTATATTGGCCCAGCAGACCTGTCAACTTGAAGTTTGCAAGACTGATTGAATAAACACTTGTATTATTTTTACTTTTTGTGGGTAAGAGAACTAAACAGAAGAATATTTCAAGCATAAAACATCTTGTAATATTATGAATCCTGATTTCCTGTAAGACGTCATTTACCAATTTGACCAAATTTGAATAAGTTTAATGAAAATAAGCCATTTGCTAACTTTTCCGTATATTTTGTATTTACTAGCATAAAGCACCTCATGGATTCTCTACTTTCTGTCAGATATATATGTTATTGTAACGTCATTAGAAGGTTATTTCCTCTGCTCCCTGTATTTTTTTCAATAATGAAAAATGGTGAAACTGTCATTGATATTATACATCAACTGAACTCAATAAAATTCTTCAACTTGAATGTTTATGTAAATTGAATTTTAAATTCAAATCGTGTGCACTTTCATTAGACTCGGAAACAACCAAGTTTTTTTTTCAATTTTTATGTTTCATGAAGTATATAAACTTTAAATTTGTTGCTTACGTTACCATATTTTATAAATGCATTCTATAATCATATGGTATTAAATTAAAGTATATTTCTGGGTATGTAAACTGTATTACAAACTGTCCTGAGTATGCGATGCCCATCAAAAATTATGTCATAATATATTGACACGTTACATTCAATGAATTTCAAGCATAAACACTTTTAAAAACAGCTTGATTTAACTCATCGTATAAACATTTATAAGAAATTAAAATGTATCTCATACCTGTCAGAGCTACATTTTAAAACAAAAATTGTTTTGTAAGAAACATTTTTTATAACAAAATTTGGTCATTAAATGAAAAAGTTTTAATTTGTCTTATTTAGAGAACGATTTTTTGATCACAATAAATATTGATAATTTTTCATTGTATTATTTTTCATTGAAATTTTAATGACATTTATACTTAATACAAGCATCTAGGTTATACGAATAAATAAATTAACAATAGCACACAATTACCACAGATGAAATCATGTCAAATAAATATCAGATCCTCAACAATATAGTTCTGAAAATCGATATCTTACCAACTATTAAAAAAACCATGGCTAAGTCGAGATATGGGCTAATTACGAGGGTCAATCAAAAAATACGAAGACAATGTGGCTGTCTATCATATATTTTTCATGAAAGTCATACTTAACAGATTAATCTGTGCACCAACACTTATGTTATTGATATGCGAAGTTTTAGTCCATTTGATATAAACGGTATTTTTGTTAACCCTTTTTAAAAACAACATGTTTTGTCACCACAGCGCACGGTAACGTTCAAAACATGACGTCAAGATAAAACACGCACAGTTTATAGATATACCCCATCTTTATATCGCGCTTAGTCTCTTGTGCCTTTCTCCTTCCAATTTAAAATGGCACTGAACCACTTAACATCTTATTTGCACACATTTATTCAAGAATCATAAGTTAGTTCTTCAAATTTTTCATTTTCTAACCGTGTATCTCTTAGTGTACAGTAGGGATAACCCTGAACGTCGGTTGACGTTACTTATTTTAATTTTTGACCAAATATTTACAGATATTTTACTCTCTTTCGGACTGTTTTATATTCAAAATACAATTACCACCACCCCCAAAAATGTATTACAGTTAAACACAAACTTGCAAATAATTGTTGCCTTATTTTTTGGCACCATTGATCATTTTCATAGCTTGTATCGGCTTTTTTGTGAGTTAAATCTATTTTGTTTGTACTTCTCGTTGCGCCGTGACGTCCGACGACGTCGATGTTTTTAGTCAATTCTAAAGAGGACTATCTGTCTTTAGTTACTAATATCTGTTTGACAAAACAATATATCCTGTCATCATTTGGTACATAGAATACCATGACTATACTTAATTTGAGGTTTCAATGTTAATTTGTTTTAAGCCCAATTTATAGAGATATTACTTTTAACATTATATGGTTTATTGTTGACATAACACAAATCTTGACCGTGCGCCGTGACCTTATTTTTGTAGGATTAGATTCTAAAGAATTCTTAGAAATAAAAGAATTTATTTATTTTTTTTCTTGCAAATTGTTTGAAACTATTGCTAAATTATGTCTACCAAATTTAGTAATGATATGACGTTTAGTAACATAGCTATGACAAAAGTCTTCGTATTTTTTGATTGACCCTCGTATTTAAAAAAATCTGTTTGACTCTTGTTTTTTAAACGCACAGTTGAGATATTGCGAAAACTTTCCAAACAATAAAAAATACATTGTCAAGTTATAAGATACATGTACATGAAATTGATCACATTTATGTAGATAATGCTAGGTTTAAACTTTGTGATTGAGTAACACGGCGAGATAAGATGTACGTCCCCACAGGTGAGACCTCTACAGCAAAATACTTTTAACTGCTTAGAGGTCTGCGACACGGGTTTTAAGGATAGCGATGATGAAAGAGAGATATGACGAAAAGGCATATCTACGAGCGGTGTTAAGCAATAATGCATATTTCATCTCAACTTAAAGACTTCAAAAAAGATTTCTTTTTTGTATGACAAAATATACTTATCAAGCAAAACTAGGAAAAATCATTTATATAATTGTATACATTCAACAAGTTTTTTATACTGCAAACTCTAATGATAATGACATTCCAAGTTTCTCAATTAGATTCAGAACAGAGAAAAAAACATAACAATCAATTATGAACAATAAAAGTGTAGCCATCACTCTATGGTTCATTACTATGTTTGTCAGACAACTTCAGAAGACTGGGTATTTCTCGCGCTTGTTTCAATTTCTTGTTCATTCCGTCCACAGCAAGCACGAAATTTGTTTATTATTTTAGGATGGAACAAAGCTTGGATGAATAAAATAAAGTAGGAATTGGTCATGTTGTTGACTATGTACATCCTTACAGCATCAAAATCTTTGGTCACTGATAAATTGAAGCCAAACTGATTGCATGCAAGTCTTACCTGCAAAAAGGAAACATAGACAGACTAAATACACGGTCGATGTTAGTTCATATAACATGAAAACTAATCGTATCAATATTTATCCTTTTAACGAAATTGGCCGATTTCTATTTTACAACATAATTTTTACTTTAAACGAGGCATTGCATATACAACACAACTGTGCATGCGCAAGGGGGGGGGGGTACAGCAAACATTCAAAACTTGACGTTTGTGGGCTTTTAAATCCTTACTTTAAATTGCTCTTGCGATAATTTTATCTGCTTCATTAAAGCTTAATAAACTAATATCTTGTCGCCGTATAAATTTGAGTATGTAGGCTCCATTGCTTTGATAGTCCAAAATATGGAATCCATTAATCAGTTATAGGTGGAGATATTCAAACGTTTGTATTTCAATCCGAGAGGTAAAAAAATGACGATTCAATATTATTGTAAAGCTATTAAATTAAATGAATTATTTGTAGACATATTTTTACATACAAGCTGATTGGAAATTATAATTATTGAGACATTTTCTCCTCATCTTGTAGGGAAAAATAAACCCTTGAAATTTCACTATAACTTAATTCAGGATAGAGTTTATCAATGTAAAAAGTTTTTAGTCCATGACAGTATTAGATATTTCCAGGTAAGATGACCAATGGGCCTCTGTTAAGTGACTCAGAGCAACCGCAAACTTATCGCAAAGTCATTTTCACGCTTCCCATTGCTCCTGTTTTAAACACCTTACAAACTAACGAAAATAAACATAGTTAATTCGTTTTCTTTTTATCATGAACTGTAAGTCTACGGAGACTAGTACTTGTAAGAACATGTTTAGTTTATTCCTGAGCCGGGTATCCCGACCGCCGACATGTTTATCTACCGTCGTAATGTCATGTTGTAAATTTTAAATTTACCGGGTGGCAGTAAATACAAAATTTACAAATACCCGGTAAATTCAAAATTTACAACATTACAGTAAACAAAACTATCAAATATTCTTTTGGTATTTAGTGTTTAAATATTAATTTTTTGGAGTTTTCTTAATGTTTTTGCCAATTTTCACCAAAATTCATCACTTAATAAGGGAAATATTCATGTTGCCCGAATAATTTCCGAACAACCCTCGTAAGTAGACTCAAAATGGTATTTTCATAATTTGAATCACTAATAACATTCGCCACGTATAACTTTAAGAAGTTCGGGAAAAGATAATGCAATAATAACCTTGACCTCAGCTTACCAGATATGGTGTTGAACACACGATATAAGCAACGGAAACAAATGTCATGATTGCCATGAACTTGAAATGGTCGAGCTTCTCTTTGAATGATATAACTTTGGATCCAGGTCCAATTCTCCGCCTTATTGCAAGCAATTCGTGTACCACACTGATATTACAAAATACTGTATACAGCATGCAACCCATTCCTACAAAAAAACCCACAGAAGACAGGAGTGGTAAGTACACTGATCTATTAAATATAAAGTTAAAACGTCAACCCCCTTCAATTAATTGTTAATTGTGTAAATTTTACAGATTGTTTTATACCCAAAATGACTGCTTTAATGTTCAACAATAATTGTCTTCGTTAATTTATACAAGCATAACGTCAAGGTTTTAATATGTAAATGGTTTGTATTTCATATCAAAAATGCATGCCACATTGCATCTTTTTGACCTTCAGGCTGCTGAATGTGAACAATTACCTTGTAAAAGGTACAAGATGACAAAGAATCTGCCCTCGGGAGAAGTGTCGTTCCAAAAGAAGTCGCACCACGTTTGATATCCATATTTGTTCACTCCCATTAGTGGCAAGGTCGCAAGGAAGATCTGTAGAAATTTATAATTATGGTTTTTTAAAGTGCAATATCCAAAAGGTGGAAAGTTTCTGCATGTTTTTGTAGGCGAAGGCTACATTAACCGCTCATGACTTGAATGAGAGAAAGTAGAGAGAGAGAAAAAAGATAAAGGAGTGAATTATGAAAAATTATAAACTGGCAAATCTTTTACGGTCTATGTGAAATCCGGCATAAGGTAGCTAAAAATGTGCAGTGATTTTTGTTTAAAATTTATATAAATAAAATTGAATTATAATGCAGGTTGGCCCCTCCCCTTTTTTAGGGAGCATACAAGAAACGGAAGAAAAAAATAAGGAAATCAAGAGTGAGTGAAATTAAAGTAAAGGAAAACAACGTATCCTCCAAAACACCCCCCCCCCCCCCCCCCGGATTAGGATTGTCGGGGTTTGAGGAATTTTCCTTTTTTTATATTTTGCTAGTCAAGAATTTTGGATGAGGTTGCCTCCACCACTTTCAAAAGTTATGTTACATGCCTGCTGACTAAAGTAAACATCAGCATTGAACATTTTTAAAATGCAAACGAATGGTGAATAATGGTATCAGAAAGACAACACTGGCAGTAGCTTACTTGAAAATAAATTAATGGTGGACAAATTCGACATGGAATAAAGATGTGTCATACTGATTAACCATTACAAACCTTTTCTTTAAAAAAAAAAATAGTCACACCTATACTATATCAGCAAAGATACAACATGCGTTTGATTTCGGAAAACACGCCATACTGCGATTAGAATATTAAGGGAGTAGTTTCTCAAAACATTCTTTAATGTTTGATACAACGTCTTCCCTATATGTGTATAGACAGTATTGTCACAGGCGGAGTGTTGTCACCGGCGAAAGATTAAGGTGACATCAATATAGAATACAAATGTAATAAACTTTAATTTACTTGCCAATTTATAACTTTTAATAATCTGTTCATCTGCATATACATCACTTTTTATTTACCATTAACTTTTTTCTCTCTCATAGTCTGTCTCTATATACATACTGATGTATATAACAATTATTTTGATATTTTTTTCAACCTTTTATGATAGATTTAATAATTTGCTTTAAGAAAAATGTAAAACCAATAAATTGCTTTCTTTGATAGTTCATGCGACTAATGAGGTAGCGATTTCTGCAAAAATTCAGTATAAATCGCATACGACAAACAGGTACTTGATCCGACGGGAAATAATAATATCCTGTAGAAATTTTATTACCCTACGGCCATAATTATTTTCTCTTTAAAAACTTATTCAAAAGTGGAAAAAAATAATTTTTCTAAACGCATGAATCAAAGGTAAATAATAAAGCAATTTTATCAAAAGAAAAAACTAGATTTGCGCATGGCCTATCCGTTGTCTAAAACTGCACAAAGCATTGCATGACTAAGTCTTACAATGTATAAAACAGAATAAGGATGTATTTATTGTGTTTTTAGACTTTGAAGTTAACGACCAATATCAAATAAGTATACAAAGAGAGCTGGATGGTCAACAAGTTTATCTTGGGATTTGTTTTAAATTTTTAAACATTTTTTTTTCAATGAATAACCATTTAGTAAAGAAAACCTCCATATATTTATGCTTTAAAATTTAAACATTATCCTTTATCTCCTCTATAAATAGTTCTTTGTCTAAAAGAGGTAAATACATCTGTAGCTTAGCAATGGTCCCGTACGTCTAGCACTCTTAAATTAACTTACCGCATACAGGTACAAACCGACCGCCACAATCACCACCTTCTTAGGTGTCATAAGCTGCTGGTATCGAAATGGAAACCGCAAGGCAATGAATCTTTCTGTTGCCAAGAGAACCACCATAAAGTGAGAACCCACCATGGTGGAATTTCTGGCAAAACCCCGCAGGATGCATCCTTGAAAGCCTCCCATAACACAGTATCCAAGCCATGTCATTGCAACTAACTGCGAATTGCTTATTCCTGGGTTTCAGAAAATGTTTTACATAATATGTATATTATACATTATTGTTAAAACATAAAACAAAAAATGCAAGTTTGTTCATCTGTTAATTTATTTTTTATCAATATGTATAAATATGTCAAGCAAATAAATAATTTGCTCTTTCATAATACTCAGTACTTATTAAGTTAACTACTGAAATATTCATCAATGTAATAATTTCAGAATGAATCTTCAAATAATGAACATCATATATATGGAACTGATATCGAAACAAAGTTTGTTGGTTTCTCCTAAAATGAATAGTGTAGAGTGTCTTTCAGAATTTCTTGGAAATATTTATTCGTGATTAAGGAGGCAATACAGAATAAAACAAAAAAACAATTGAGCGCGGAAAAAATTATAATTCTACGTAAAGTTTCTTGGTTTTATTTTTTCGAATTAACTTTCTTACCTGAATAAATCAAATCACTGAAGCAAACAACTAAAGCAACAAATTTCGGCTGGGAAAATTGTCGTTGTTTGTACATAGATCTGCCCAGCCATATGACCGCTACTAAACTCGACACACCGGTCCAGACGCTGACAAAGGTTGCGCTGATACGACCGTTAGTCTTGTTGATGCAGGTACCATTCACAATCATCTTGCCGTCAATTTACCCACGGTATATTAGCAACTTGTCAGTTTATATATCGGATATATTCACCCTCCGGTGAATAATGATCAGCATCTCTGATTGCAACCAATGGCAAACTACGGATAACTTGTAATCTCAATACTTTGATGCGTTTTAACGAAGCTCTAATTGTAGTGTACTTTAATGAACAAGTGAAAATTACAAGGTAAGTATCGAAGGAGCACCTATGTTAAAACGAAAGAAAATTATTTTTATTCTACCTCTACATGTTATTTGATTGTACTCTTAAAATATGATAATTATTGCAAGATGTTTTACAATTTACATCAAATTCATATACGTTTATAAATGCTGCATCCACATTCAGCTTTTTGCTTCGTCAATACAATATATGCATCACAGTAACATGTCTAAATGTTCTTTAACAACTGTAACAACATTATTCAACTGGATTTTACATTTCTTCTATTTTTTTAAAGAACTGGATATCAACAACATGGCGATTTTAACGCAATGTGAAACAGTTTATATCACCATAATATGGTGTCATGCTCTGTGGCGCAATTAATTAAGCTTCGGTCTACTAACCTGCAGGTCTCGAATTCGAAGTTTTGGTCACTTTCAAGTCAAAAACATGCTTAAAATCCATTTTTTGGCATTGACATTATTGACATTTTGGTTCTATAGAGGAAGACCACGCTTATAAAATGCTATCTAATTAAAAAAACAAATACATGCAATGATTCAAATTTTACAAAATTTTTAAGAACATTGCTTCACATAAGTATGTTCCTAACCATTAATAAAAACTTCTATTCATACATGTAAAAAATTGAAGAAAAAAATGAAATCAGGAAAATAATATGTCAGTATTAAAATAATCTTCTTATAAGAATTCATAGAATAAAAATTGAAGAAAGAATAGGTTAAGGTATATCCCAAAATATTATTGAGTTTAGTTTGAAAACTTGTTTGGAGCGGAACAAAACATTTGTTGACTAAAATAATATATTCCATTTATATTAACAAAGCAAAATATATTTTGAGAATATTTTGAAATACTGGAGTAAATACAAAATTACCAACATGCCAATCGTAAATTGTGTAATTTTACTCGCCCAGTAAATTCACAATTGAAATTCAAAATTGATAACATGACAGCTACCAGTTAGATACGGAGCTTAATATTTCTTCTTTCCTTTTTATGAAAGATTCAAGTCTTAATCAAACCTCATTTTGTTCTGAATATGGTACTTTCTCTATATGTGGAATAGCCTTGTATATATACTGTTGAAAGACCTTATACCTCACTTTAAACTTGACAACTGATATTTTGCAGAGCATTTGAAATATCTTGGTAGAGCATTAAGAAATGTAGATTTTGAGAAGTTTCTTAGTCACTGTAGTCTAAACATACAATAAGCTCACAGGCCTTGACGGTCACCTGAGAACAATAGCCGTTAGATGGACCCATGTTTGCATTTTAAACTTCATTTTGGAGTCTAAACCCTAATCCGACACTTCTCTGACTGTTACCCCACTTTTATATTTTGCTGTTTGGAAACATCAATTCAATAAAAGGGACGGGGAGAGTCAATGGATTTCGGCCAAAATTGTAAACTTTTGGTAAAAAGAGACCTGCTTGCCTTAAATGGTCAATCTTATTATGTTCACAATTTCATGTATAATGTATACAACATGCAAGTTTATTCTTACAAGCATACAATGCACAGGAAATTGATTATTATGTAATAAAGTTTTTAAGATGAAGTTAAAAATGTGAAATTGTTCACGGACAACACATGACCAGCATCAATATGTTACACAATAGGCTCAAGTTACTTAAAAAATGCACAATCACTGAATGACCATGTTTGGGACACCCTCCCCATTAAAACAATTGAATACCTGCTCCATGGTTTGTGAATTTCACAATTTAAGAAGATGACATTATGAACATCATAACCATGCATTTAATTAACATGTGAAAGTACATAAGAAAATATAAAAAGTTGTACATTTTCACAATGTCCCTATATTGGCCTTACCCAAGGCCTAAACACCTAGGTTAGTTAAGGTTCCTCGACACACCAAAATTTTATTTTATGGATCGATAGAGAATCTTTTTTGAAACATGATTCCACAAAACAGAGATCAATATCGGCTTTCAGTTATTTTATACGATTTTTTCTGTATTTTTTCAGTGAAATAGGAAAAACTGTTTTGCAAACAAGCAGAATATATTAGAGCTTAAAACTTGTTGTCAATTAATGTGTAATATAATTATAAATAAATTCATGCCAAAGATCGTTTGGTCAAGTGTTTAATTTTTTAATTAAAAAAATATTTCTGAAAATCAAAATTGTAATTCTTTAATATCTTTTTAATCTATGGATAAAATTTCAAAAATAACATATAGTCACATAAACTATTTACTAAACAATGATATTTAACAAAGAAATTAAAATGAAAATGCGAAATTTTGGAAAAATTGCTATTTATCAAATTTGAACCGATCCCGATTGAAAAAAAAATGATCCCGATCAGAATTGTTTTAAAATTGAAATTTTACAAATAAACTGCAGTTTTTTCTAAGTAATTGATATAAATTATAAAGTTAGTAAATGACGAAACCATTTTACAGCTAAACAACCTGAAATTTTTGCAAAATTCTGATTCATTCTAACTTTAGGTGATTTCGTTCGGGATCAGTTTAGTTACAATCGGGATCAGTTCGATTTTAAAATTTTCCATTTATACTTTAATTTCACTATTCGGTTTCAATTTCTTGTTGAAATATGATTGTACAGCAATTGTTAAATGCGAGTAACAGTTTATCTGCAGTTTTTATCCATAGATTTAAAAAATATTTACAATCCTTTTTTTTCATTTTCATAAATATTTTTTTTACAAAAATATTTCGAAGTTTATCTGGCCGTTTTTGATATGTATTTATAGATAATTGTATTGTGCATTAATTGATAACAAATTTTTAGCTCTAATATATCTTGTTCGCAGCTAAAACGATGTTTCCGGTTTCTATAAAAAAATACAAAAAAATTCATGTAAAATAATCAGAGGCCGATACAGGTGTCATTTTTGAATAATTATTTCTCAAAGAGAATTCTTCATCGATCCATCAAATAATGCATTCGTGTGTCGAGGAACCTTAACAATAATTTTGGAAGAGGAATCATGGACATTGTATCCATGCATTTATATTGCTTCAAAATATATATGGGAATAGAGAAGAAGATTTCTGCTATTTAACACATTTTCACTTTATGGCAATATTGGCTCCACCCTAGGATCTGACCCCTCTTCCAGGGGCCATGAATTTCACGATTAAGGTACAAGACTTCATGGACATCATTTTTATGCATTTACATTTCTCAAAAATATGTGAGTGCAGAGAGTATTTTGGAAATTTAGGACTTTTTTTCAAATTTGGTACTACCCATGACGCTCCAGGTGTGGTATTTGTCGTAAATTTTACAATCCATATTCCCCTTATCCTACAGATGGTTCAAACCAAAGATGATAACAACTTGCCTTGTAGTTTTCAAGAGTTTACTAATGTAAAATTGTAAACGCACGTCAGACTCAGGTGATCTAAACATCGGGATGATTGGGGAATTTACAATACAATTTATTGTCATAGAAATGTTTACTCTAGATGTTCCTTGAAAGCGAATATTAGGGGAAACATATATAAATCACACAGGATTCTTTGTAGCTATATTAGTGTGTAGTTTAACTTTGTTACAATAAATATAACATAATCTACTGCAGGTAGATAGTGTAAGATATGGGTCTTCCAAATATCACACACTGACTATTAAGTACGCTAAATCATCCCGGTGTAATTACCTTTAACTGTTTTACTTGAAAAATCGCATGAAAGTCACATTCTAATAACAATGCAGTAGGGAAATTTTTATACAATCAAAGGTAAGGAAAGCTTTAAAACCACTGAACAATTTTTGCTTGAGATATCTGAAAAATTTTATGCATTTTCATGTCAATTCTGAGTCTAATCAGTTAGGTTCATGCATTCTCTTATTGTCATTACAATACAGATTTAGATCATCAGAAAAATCTGTCACCATCTATTTTTTCATGATTTCCAGATTTACTGTATGGGTCTGAATGGGTGCGTGGAGTGTAGTAAATAGGAGGTATGCAAGCTTCTTTTTCCCTTTAATCAAAAAACCCAATTATTTATCATGCTTTTAAAATAAGTGAAAGATTGCAAATTGGATGAAAACCTGTAAAATTGCTTATGCTAAATATGATTTGATCCAGAAGCCTTGGGTCGTCCTTGGGAACTTAAATCAATATGAGTTATCTCTCGTTATTTCTGTGGTAGAATAACTAGTTAAAGAATTTACTTGTCTTTTCCATCTTTTACACAATTTTCTGCTACTCTTACATACCTTGAAATTGTATGTAATATGCTAGTCAAAAAATCTGTATATAAATGTTTCTTTTATGTGACACATGATCTGTTCTTGCATAATGCCATGTTGCCGGGTTTGTTTTGAAGTTTTTGAAAAGAAAACGAGCTGGATATTTAGAAGAGTAGGCATGGATGAAAATCAACACTGAAATTAATTATAATTATGCCTAAATTCTTTTTGTTGCAATGGGTTTTAAATTACAAACTTTTCGACTTTTAAGTGTTTGTTTCCTATGCAATTTATTTTCAGTTTTTGCATTATCATTTGTTATCATTAAGTCACAATCGCATATACATTGTTAAGGATTTTAATTTCAAAATGATAGGGGGTAGTGTCTCGTATCTCTTTTTATTTTTTATTTTTGGACGACTGTCAATTTTAAAGTGGAGAGATATACCATATGATCAAATTACTTTAACAGGTTAAGAATTTTATAATTTTGCAATATTGGACTAAAAATATGTAATTTTGATTTTTAAAAGTTTTTCAAAATGTAATACATATTCCAGCGGGATTCGAACTCATGAGTTACAAATTCATACCGAAGTTAACGCCTTTTTTAATCTTTTATTGATCAATCATACAAATTACCCAACAACAATCATAATACTGAGTGTCACAGAATTATATATATATATATCAATAGTTTGACATTTTAATTTACAATAAAAACTCGTTAAAAAATAAACAATAAAAATATTCCATCTGTTTCTGTCAACAGCGGATTTTTTAAAAACCTTTTAAAAACACTTTTCTGTTGTTGTTCTCTCTACACTTTAAATTAAGCATTGAATGCTTGTTTCTGGATGCCATCGGTGCCAAAATACACCAAGGCTGTGCAGACACATCGAATACGACGCTTTAGCGGCATGATAAATTGTCTACACAGCCTAGGTGTATTATAGGACCGATGAAATCCAGAAACAAGCATTCAATGCTGAATTCAAAGTGTAATAAAACATAAAGTGTAGGTGTATTATAGGACCTATGACATCCAAAAATAAGCTTTCAATGCTTGAATTTATAATATATATAATTAATAGGTGCTTATTTGTATGAAATGTTTGTGTATCGTCGCTTTAAAGCCATTGTATGCGTCCTTAGTCAGAGATACTTGTATGAAACATATATGGAATAGCCATCTTAACATGTTACATGTATTTAGTTTGCTTTTGCGACTAAAATATAGTGCCAGAAACTTGTTTTATTAACAAATAGATATGATTTAACTATCATTTTTCATTCTTAAGTACATATCAATTTGGTTATGTAATTTTGAATCTTTCATTTAATCTTACAATAATTAGAGATATTCAAACTCCGTGATGACGTGAAGTGTTTTCATAGGATATTAAACGTCACATAATTATTTCCAATGCAAACATAAGGTCAATTTAAATTATAAACTGAATGTAAATATCTTCAGATAAAAGCCTGTTTTAAAAAGAAAGTGGGAGTAGTGTCGAGCCCCCCCCCCCCCCCCCCCCCCGCTACATGTTATGCATTCATCATTTATTCAGAAAGATTTTATATATACCAAGAGTGGTCAAACTCTTGTTCATGATTCACAAAAATGTTAATCCAAACAACATGCATTCATATTTATTGGTATATTCAAACCAAAGGTGTCCGATCCAAAGTATCTGCTCGATGCATGATGAACTAGCCCTACACTTTCCATCATGATGTCAATTATATTTAGCAGACGGTGCTCTCTGTTACTTCGTTCTGAACATCATTTTAAAAAAATTCAAATTTTAACATTTTTAAATCTTAACACCTATGTATATTTCTCATTTTTGCTATTTCAGGGTAATTTATCAAAAATGATAGTATGTTTTTAATTAATTTCACAGCAATTACTGATCAGGCAAAATTCAATTATGGCATTGAAATATCAAAGGTATTTAGAAAGTTACTCTGGTGCAGGCATTTCGCTATGTATTGGTAAATTATAAATATAGATGTTAAACATTAAGTTAAGTGTCAGCCCTTAAGAATAATATCAGCGCCATTTTATGGTGCAATAAAATTCACTGCAAATGCTAGATCTTGCGATAAAGAATGGTCCTCTCTGATTCTCTGCCAAGTTCTAATATTGAGACAACTATTTCGCTTTTGAAATAATACAGTTACGGCATTCGGAACACCCATTAGGAAACTGTATATCTTTTCAATCACGTAATGACTTCTTACTGAATGGAAATATTTGCTACACTAAATATGCATAGTCAGAATCCGGTGTACATGAAAGTAGTACAAAAGTCAAACATTCAACACAGCTATCGAAACATATACGAGTAAGTCCAAACGAAACATTATAGAATTGCGTCAATCCAAATTTTCTCATCTTCTTAACGCGATTTTCAATAGATTCTGACGCCAAAATAATAATTTCAAAAATTTCGATTTGTGTTCTAATCATGTTTTAAATAGGCAATTTTAAAGTGTGTGGGGGGATGGGCGGAAAATTGCCAATGACCTCTTATATGTTGATATACTCGACTCTCATGCTTGCAGGTTTTGTTCAGAATCGAAGTGTTTGAAGTTTATTTAACCAACATATTTGTATCTTCATATAATGCCAAGTATAAATACAACAGCCTCTTGTTAAGTGGTAATAAACATTTATACAGCTTTGAGTGAAGTAAATACAGATGTTTAGTTATTAACATTGTTTCTGTAATAATAATGATGATAATGATAATACCGCAATCATAGAATCGATATGCCCCGAAGCATTCTTTTACAGACTTTCCCGTCATATCGAGTTTTCGAAAATTGGATAAGGGAGCGAGCTTTCAACAGACAATCATTATTTTTTGAATGGACTCTTCTTTACGTTTTCTTACTCGTATTCCTCTAGAACTCACATAGAAAGACAAATGATATAGGAAGGTAAGACTAAGTTATTGTTTATACAGAGAAAGAATCAAGAAAACCATGTAAAGAAAACGGTATAAAAGTCCATTTTATGTTTTATTTTTGTATTTTTGGCATTTGTCATATTGATGAAATTACAGGACTGCTAATGTATTAACGAATGCATTGATTGTATACTGTTTTCAAGATTTTTCGCGATACAGTTAAGAGTTAATGATTTATTTGCTATGACCACTTTTTCTGACAGAACAATTGCAATAAGATTTATATTGATGCCAATTTTGTAAGAATCCAAACTCGGTGGCCACGGATAGTCACAGATTTTTTTCATACTTTACAATTTAGAGAAATTGGTGAGCAAATAAGCCTAACACCATATATTTGTTGCAACATGGCAACCCGTTGCCATGGTAATAGAGAGTAAAGATGTCAAAATAGCATTTTAATGCTTATTTGAGAACATATTTTGAGTAATGTAAACAGTTTGGGGTCTATAGGGTAGAATATATTATAAAAAAAAATTGTAATTTTTTTACAAGAAAGAAAAAATGAATGGAGCAATACGTATCTTTAAACTGTTGCCAGGTATCTGAACAGAATTCAAAAAATATGATTTCTTTACTTAATTTGAAATGAAAATGCAAACCTATAATTTTTTAACACACTATTATGACAGTGCAAATTAAGAATTTAAAAATGAAATTGAGAATTGCTATGGTAACAAGCTCAAAAATGAGGCAAATTCTAAAATTTTGATGCTTTTTTGAATGGGTTTTATTCACATATAAATTATAACTATTTGATATCGATTGGTGACAACAAATCAAGTATGTCCTGAACTAAGTAAAGGCGTTGATCTGGACTCTTTAAAAAGTAAGAATATCTGTGTGATTATCTATACAGTTTTAATTTCCATAGCAACAACACTTTTTTGGTTGCAAAACAAAGCTTTTCGTGTGATGTAATAAAAATTACGGCATATTTTAACAATATCAACAAAGTAATTGCTAAAATTTTCAAAATTCTGGAATTACAGCACACCGAAATCACCTTCAATTACTTCAGATTTTCCTATGCCTTGGTCTTGTTACCATAGTTGCGTAGTGATAATGTTTTTCTTAATACAATGTTCATATCGCATGGGCATTGAAAGGGATGTAAAATTGAATAATAAAGGTTTCCATGATAACATTTAAAAAGCATTGATTTCTCCGTCCATTTTTATCTTTGACATAAAAATTTCCCAAAGGACAAAGATTGTTTTATGTTTGATATTTTATATGAGTGAACAAAACTTTCTAATATGGCTTCAAATTGGGTAAGTTTTGGTATTTTTCCATCTTAACATCGGTTACTGCGGCAACGGTTGCCTCCAGCAACCAACTTTTAGTGTCTTTTAGCGTTTTACACCTATGTATGAAATATAAAGAACATTAGTGACTATGTGTAGCCAGACCCTTACATAAATCTTTGATTCTTACGTAGAATTGATATTAATGCTTTAACTTTCTTTTTTTCAAAAGTAACTTTTAAAATTCATACATTGTTTTAAGAGCTTTTTGTGTCATGTGTAAAGGGTTGCAGTTCATTACTTTTTTATGTTGGTAATACCGGTAATAATGAAAGCAAACCTTTTTTTCACAATGATAATTTAGCCGTTATTTAATTTGAAGAGAGGACCAAATTCTTTATCTATATCTTATAACTGTATCTAACTTATACAAGAGGGAATGATATGTGTCAAGCATACATATGCCTTTTTTAATATTTTCTTACCTGTACATTTTACGCACTTGATTTCAGACAAGGGTGTATTGTATACAATCTCTCGTATATGAATACTTTTAATGTGATATATTGTATGAAATATCTCGAATATGAATAATTCTAATGTGATTTGACAATCTTCTCCCAAGAGGAATGAATTTAAAATGATAAAAGCAACAGGAATATCGTTCCCTTGAAAGCTTTTTGTTGTAATTTAGCTCTAAACGATCTTATTAAATATTATAATCATACGATGGTAGTATTTTTTTCTTATCCAACATTGCCAGAGCACATTGTCATTTTAAGGAGAGCAAGGGGATTTTGTTCTAATTCACTATTTAAATCAGTGTATTTCCTAAACCCATTAAGCTGTTTTATGGAGTGAAACGTTAACATATTCATTAATTATTTAATTATTTATTCAATTTTGGTTAAAGCACTCAGATGTATTATATAACAAAACATGGATTGTAGAGAAGTGAATCAAAATCAACAAATAACCAAGGATAACTGGCAACATGAATTGTAAGAAAAAAACCCCAATTTTATTGGTCTATTTTTTGTGTGCGATAAATACTGTACGGATTGCCATGACTATCTTGCAATATATCTTTTCTGATTTTCCTTTTTTTTTTTAAATTTATCCACATTTGATCATTGTTCCACGGTGTCGCACAGACCCGATTAATAACAAATACCAGAAAGAAGATCTGTGACCCAAAAGATAGAAGACCACTAATGCTATTGCTTCACATAAAAAACATTTTTAAACTTCAAAACTTTGCAAACCAGGGCCTGTCTAATCTAAATGTTGTTAAACGGTCCTATTTTCTGTCTGTTCATATCGAAGGACCGTTTTCTCTGATGTCTTTACATTCGATGGAAACAATTATCTCACCCAGACTTCCGGAGCCCCAGGATAATTTTTTCATGTTACCAAACGTCAATAGTAGTCAGTGGAATTCCTGGCGGTCTACTTTGTTCAGTGGTCGACCTATTGATTGGATTGGTCTGGGATGACCACAGGGGCTTGTCCAGAAAGACATTCTGTATTTAGAGTACATTATGGATCAAACGCTTCCCTCTCTCTATATCACCATTATGTGTAATTGTAATGCATTAGAAGCTGTTCGCGGTAATGTCAGTTAACGATGTTTTATGTCACGACCAGGTTACCCATATATGGATTTAGTCAAGTCTGTTTAGTGAGTATTCATTAAAATATGGTCAAATAGTACGTGAGTAAACCCTTGGGCTGGCTTATTCGGTATAGGTTTGGGTCTTGAGGTCAAGCCTCATTGGTTATCCCTCTCGAAGTTTTAGAATTATTAGCTATTTTCTAAATTCCTAGAAAAATTCTTCAAAAATCTCAATTTTTGCTAATCAGCTTTATTTAACTGCTAAAAGATAAAAAAAAAAAAAAAGAGCAACCTTGCATACTGTGTAAAACCCGCATGCGTAAGTGTATCATGGAGACCTTCTGCATGTATATACTGCACACAATATGTTAATTTACTTTGGAATGGATAAAGCGGTCTGCTGCTGTACATTACATTGAATGTTATATAATCTTACAAAAATATTAATATATTCTGATGTTTGAAATATACAAAGATTGAAAAATCGAAAACTACATGTAGATTATCAGGTCTTAGCCACACTTTTATTAGTAAGGCCTTTTTGTAAGTTTATCCTACGACCTTACTTATTATAATATCTTAAAGATTTTTTTAAATCTATGTTGAATTAAATCAAGTGGTTTACATATATACTAAAAAAATAACTCAAAATACACCATATATTTTTTTTAAGTTTAAGTAATTCATCCTCAATACTTTGTGAATAATTTGTGTAACTTCTTGCAAAGTCATTCGGTTGCAATGCGATCAATTCTTGTACATATCTGACTGACAGAAAAAACCCAGTTAATTGATTAGTTAAAGTTTGTGGTTTGACTGATGGTAGAACTTAAATTTCCTGTAAATGAAAAAACTTTGGCATAAAAAATCCCAGAGTATGTGTCAGGACATAAGATATTTATATAACTGAAAGTAGCGTATGCTTTTGTGCCTTGCGGTGATACATGCATCATAAATATAAGAAAAGGCTGCTATAGTTGTAAACGGAATTATTCATAATTTTGCCGTATTCAACTTTTAAGATAAGTACGACTGTATTGATCACCTATCGCCTCGATCAAAATAATCTAGCTTTTCGCTCATTAATTATTTAGTGAGAATTGCACAACCTTGAGATTTATTGTAAATATCACAAATAAACATTTAGCTTTCGGCTCTGGCACATACATCAATACCATAACTAATTTGTAGCATCATACAAAGCGTTTAATTGGAACGTCTGAATATCTGTGCCAACAATATCTACTTTTAGGTGTCAAAGTGTTGTGGAAATGTCTATGAAGACTGAAGAGTGGGCGTCTATCGTCACTTCTTTATGGGACCATGTTTTACTTTTATGTAGACTTTAGAACTAATGACATGTGTTGACATGTGGTAATTGTTATACCCGCACTTTCTAAAGATAGTTCGGGTATATTGTTGTTACCCTGTTCCGTTCGTCCGTCCGTCTGTACGTCTGACACGTTTTACTTTCTCAAACTGCTCTTACATTTTATAAACTAGCAAACTGAACTCTTGGAGTTTGATTTGGGATGTCATGTTGATTTGTAAAAAGGTTTCAAAAATCATCTGGTAGTCCCGGGGGTCAAATAATTGGTAAAAAATGACGTTTTTTCACACAAAAAACCTCTTCCTCGAATTCCTCCTACATTTTCAACAGTAGAAAAATCATCTCTTGGAATATGTTTTAGGGTATCCTATAGATGCGCAATAAGGTTTCGGAGATTTCAATTTTGTCCTGGGGTTATTATTTTTTTTTATTAAAAAACTGGTTTCAAAAACGTCATTTTTGTTTTGCAGTAGCCAAATGATCTTCTAGAATATGATTGGGGTGTCATATTGAAGTGTGATCAGGTTCCAGATTTTTTTTTTATTAAGGGGATCAGTGGGCAAGAAAAAATGACTTTTTTTGCAAAAAAAGTATGGTTCCCAGAACTCCTCTTACAACTTTTAGAGTAGCTACGTCATCTCTTGGGATATAGTTGGGGCTGTCCTATAGATGTGCAATAAAGTTTTAAAAATTTAAATTTCATCCAGGGATGAATCATCCATATTATCATCCATCCATATTAGCAAAAAATTGATGTTTATCACTCCAAAAAAAACATAGATCATAGAACTCCTCTTATGATTTAATGGATAGACATATCTTCTCTTGGGATATGATAGGGATTGTTCTATAGATGTGCATTACGGTTTTGAAAAATTATATTTAACCCTGGGGCCCATTACCTACATACCGTTTGATGCCATTTAAGGATCCACCCCTATATGGTAAAGGGGTGGGGATCTCAACCGTTATCGAGATACCGGTATTTGTGCACTTCCTGTTCGAAGGGGGTCACGACAACCCCAGGGCTCATGGCCTACATTCTGTTTGCTGCCCCTTGACACAAGGAACAAGAATATATATGGTTTAAGGGTGGGGGATCTCAACTGTTTTGAAGATATTAAGGGACTTGCTGTTCGAGGGGGTTCAGGACCACCCACAGGGCCCATGACCTACATAACATTTGTTGCCCCTTGATATAAGGAACAAGAATATTATGGTATAGGGGTCATGCGTATAACAGTTTCTGAGATATATGGTAATTCCAATTATGGGGGGTGGGGATGACCCCTGGGGTCAGATCTAATAAACCCTTTATATTGCCAGTAACAGTCAATATATGATTATGAAAACCCTATATTATTATCTATGTCCGTTTTCAAGTTACCATTTACAACAGAGTCTACGATTCTTCCCTTAAGGTTCATTGTTAGACCCCACATCCTTTTGACCCCCCCCCCCCGAAAAGTGGTTGTCTAACCCCAAATGAGAAAAATCAAACTAAGGTGCACAACTAGTTATGCAGACCTATTGTATCCTAGAGTTTTGTACAATTCTGTTCAGCCATCTCTGAGAAACAAGTTCAGAGTGGGAAAGAAGAAAAAGAATAATAAAATAATACATGTAATAAGAACCGTACGAAAACAATGTCTCCAAGTTTCATTTGGGAGACTTAATAATAAGATTAAATAGAGATAGGATAATCAAACATCAATAATTTTAAGATAATTGACAATTTCTGATCCTAAGGAGGTCAGGATGACCCATTAGGGTCATGACTTACATACCATAATGATCTGATGCGCCAAGACCAAAGGAGGAATACTAGTAATGGATTAGGGTGGGATTCTCAATGGTTTTATGATATTTGATAACTTCAGGAAGAGCACTTTGAATCATGACCTACATACCATCTGAAATAAACAATAATATATGTACATGATATATGATTTAATTTAAAAGCCCAGATATAGATCTATCATCTATGTTTTGTAATACTTTAATACTCACTATCCATGTATTATGCTTACCTATAATGGTTAACATAATAATGATAATCCAATTAGAACACAATATGAATCCCTTTAGCTGATCATCACAAAAGAAATGTTTATGCATGTTAACTAATCCTTTTCTGCATATTGAAAACACTTACATGTAAATATACACCACGTGAAACCCATCTAATCGAAGAGCTGGGTAAAACTAGTACCCGCTAATGAGACCTGCAGACCTGTGTTGTGTACGTAACTTCAGCCAAAGATCAGTTATTTGTAACATGCATGTATTTTTATGACCTATTCTTCAAAACCCTTTGCACTATTTTATAAGGTAAATAACAGCTTTAAGGTGGTGCAGGACACCTGCATATTGTGATGTACATTAAAATATTAAATATTACTGTCTAATGACAGCATCTACTTAATATTTGTGTCTACAAAGAAGTATGATTTGAATGTAGAAATTGAACAAAATGGAATCACAATGTTTTCTCCTTTTCTTGCTAAAAATATTTTTCTCTAACACAAAATATCAATGTGATTTGTTTCGCTTACTTCTACCATCATTCACAGACAATTTTTTAGAAAATGGAATTGTCATCAAAATAAGTCGATACTTGTAACAAATATCCGAGTCCCATTTTGTATCAATTTAAAAAACCACATACTTTAAAGTTTGTGTGGTTTACTACTAATTAAACGAAAATCAACGTGTAAATTTCAACAATACATATAACTTGGATTGCAGACTGTATTCCGGTGTTTTGCAATTGGTCTATAGAGTGTACCTAATTCGTTGGCCATGAAAACATCAAAGAACGTGCATTTGAAAATTGTATTCTTCTTATATCAATATTTGGGGACCATTTTTTCTCATAGAGTGGTGATATGTCAGCTAGGCTTGCGGATGTCATACAGCAGACGGCATTGGCTTGTAATTTTATTGTCCTGCTCTATTTTCCGTATTCTTAAGTCAGATATGACTTCAAAAAATTACTTGTAATTTTTATCAATAAATAGTTTCCCAGTCCAAAGATTTAAGTCTAGTTGTATTAGTGACAAATTAAAGAATTGAATTCCATTTCATTACAGTCAATTGAAAATTAATATTTGTATAAACTCCACCAAAATACATTGATAATTTAATAAGAATTGACAAATACATTCCTGCAAAAAAAAATGTGATTTATACTTTTTTACGGGACTGTAATGCATTTAACTTTTATGCTGTAATTTGTTGGAAAGTCGCAGTGTATATTTAGTATAAGAATCAATAATAAAATTATTGGTAACCTTTTATTTCAGATTTTGATTACGTATATATATATATTAGATCAAAAACCAGCAGCAGAATCCGAGGCTTTTAACAGCTATCTTTAAGAGGACTCGATGGTCGTGGCCATTTTAAGACTGTATTGGTCTCCTTTGAATTTAAAATAGCTCTATATAAAAATGTAATATTCCTTTACAGGATAAAATATATCGATTTTCCTTCATCAAATAATGGTGTATAACTTAACAAATCATACTTTAAAAATACATGTAGATCTTTTAAATAATAAAACTTTATAAAGGGTTTTTGTTACCGAGGAAAATGGTGGGGGTTCAACGCAAACTTCTTATTTATTTAACATACGTCTACATGTGTAAATATTTACTTAATCTGCACCTCCATGGTTAGGGGGGATAGCGTATCATATCTACCTTAGATCCAATAATGCCCGTTCGCGCTCTATGGTTTGTTTAGAACTAGATTACAATGTCCGAAATCAACTAAAAAATTCTATTGTTAATAAGTTCCGATGTAATGTTCATTTCAAAATGAACAGAGGATTAGTTGAGTCATTGAACCATTGCATCTACTAGCAGCTGAGTTTAATAAGTATACACATCGGTTTGAAATAATCAAGACCAAGGCTAAAGCTTGCTCGAAAGATCGCTTCACGCAGACGTTGATAAGATCACGACAAATAGCCTGTAAATAAGTGTGTTAAAGCCCCTAACGCATGAACTACTCACTGGCTCAGCTACTTCAAAGTGATTCTGTGGCGGCAATCAAACCGAAAATATAATATATTCAATATTGATGAACCTCGTTGTATGGATTACTGTAAAAAAAAAACGTGTTGCATTAAACTGTATATACTTACAGATGTTCCAGCGACTGCTTTTAGTGCGACAGCAGTTGTTATAATGGAGGAAAAGTGACTTCATGGGGTAAGTTTCATGCTTGGTTGTATACAGGAGTTCAGACTAGTAATTATACTCACGATTTGTCGTCGGTTTTATTGACGCTTTCTGTTTTAAAAGTTATAGAAACAATTTTCAGAACAAATCTGCCTCTACCGACAAAATGCACTGAATTGTGACGAATAAGCTATTCGCAGACTTTATAATTTACAAGACTTTGTAAAAAGTAAATGATCACTGGGTCTTTGATGTCAATTTATGACAATTTAATACAAATTGGAATTAACAGTTCACCGATGGATTTTACTTCTGATATTAGATTATAGATTGAAAGCTCTGGGACATTATTCCGAAGTCTTCGATAAAAGACCTTAATGAAACCATGTTCTAAATCTACAGTCATCAAGACTACTTCACAATCAGTTGTAATTAGAGTTTGCGAGGAAATTAGGCAGAAATTTCGTTTTCCAAAATTGGTATTGGATTTGTGCATGATATTTTCCTCTAATGGAAACTCTGAATAAGTATGGTATAATAGTTGAAAGGAAAGGTCATTTTGCATGCACAAATTTTTGTTTTGGCGGGAAACAATATTATTAATGCTTTGAGGGGTTTTTCTCTCGTGAGAGTGATAAATCTGTAATTTAGAGTTAAACTGAACTTCGTGTTCTTAATCAATAAAAAAGCTTTAGAACTCCTTCTTGACCGAGGCTTAAAACCGAGGGGAGGTGGGGGTATGGAGATTGATGCATTCCTCGGCGCAACGGCAGTAAATGGCATCAGTTCTGACATTTCTCTGGGTAAATGGTCCCACAACAGACAGTGAAGGAATTGTTGGGCATTCTTTGCATTGATTCTGAGTGACTGTTGTTTACTTACCTTATCCCTGTCTGGTGAACTGTTGCAAAAACGTGTGTGTCAAAACAGTATTAACGCGCCGATTTTATAAGAATGAAAAGAGAACTGTAGAAAAAACCATGTGTCAGAACAAAATTAACGCGGTTCCGATTGGAATTGAAAGATGAATAAGTACAGAATTAAACACGTACTTAATAGTTATCGAGCAATTCGACGAAATTCATATAGTGCCAATTCTTTGACTTCCGGATAGGTATTTTTTCTTTACAATTTGAAAATCTGAAAAGTTTCAATAATTCAAAAATTATATATAGCCTTATTTTTGTTGCTTGTGATGTAATACAGGTTGTAATTCTATTAAAACGGATCTAGTTTTATATATATTTTCTATATTAATGTTTAATGATTCAACACGTATATAATTGACTTTATTCCTTTTTAAATACCCGTGCAGTAATCTCAGGATCGACTGTAATCTTACGGACATGGAGCACAACCAAACATTTAACCGGTCTTTGTCTCAAATATTCTACAAATAAAGAACACCAAATGATGGCAAACTGTACATGCATTGTAAATTAAAGATTATCAAGAGAAAGTAATAATTGTATAACAATTTCAAAATATTTGCACTTCTATACCGTGATACCCGAGGCGTGTTCAGCAGAGCGGGTTCTCGCGAGCTGTCGCCAAAATTTCATATTTCTACGACCCCTCGCAGTCACGATATCTGCAACACAAATTTTGGCGATTTCTCAAGTGCACTTCCTCTAGATACTAACATGCACGCCTCAGATATTCCTTCTCGGGTTTTGAAGAATCGAACGATCTGATAAATCTTCTGTTCGGACCGAATACACGCATTTTAACTATTGATGCACTTAAACATCCCAGATAACACAGAGAGTGAGATGGGAGCCTCTGGTATGATCCAATCTGTTCTACTATAACAAAAATTTATTGTTGGATTAAATGGGATGAAATTGTGTTTTACGAGATCAAGTTCTTTATTCATGCTGAATGCACTGAAATCGAGTCATGTTTTCTTTTTATCTACTTAGAGTTTACTTTAAGAAATTTTTATATTCATTTGTCCTTTCGATAAAAGTTTATATTTATAATTTTTAAAAAAAGTTCAATGTGTAAAAGAGAATAATTGTTTACTGTTGGCTGAAGAGGCGCACACTATTCATTGTACAGCTTTATATTGCTCAGTCTCAGTAGTGAATCTTTGTTTGTTGAAGTGACTCTGCATAAAAAAAGACAAAATTTCGATCGGCGAAACACCTGGAATCAAATGACAGAATATTTACATGTCTGTGCTTTTCAAATTATTAAAGATCTCAGTGTAATGCACCTATAATTAATCTCATGCGCCCTACATAGAAATCAAAACACGCTCAAGTAACCAAAACAATTTCCTGGTGCTAGGCATTGGCAAGCTCTCTTGATCGCGGTAGAGTTTCTGTTCCTTACTAACAAGATGAGACAGATCATCTAAAGGTTGTGTGGTATCAACATCCAATGCGCCATTATTCAATGGCATATGGATGTTTCTGCTTGAAATATATACAAAATTATTTTCAATTAAGATGTTTTTGAAAAACTCAAGTTGAATCTTAAAATTGTATCTATGATTGTTATATAAGATATTGTTTCTATGATGCATTTATATAATTAGCTAAAAAAACCTCAAGGTATGGAAGAACGAAATATTAATCATGCTTTACATTTTTGGCGCTATTTTCACACGGATTAATAATTGTCTTAATGACGATTAGCTCTGTTCAGTTCAGTATTTCACTTAAAGACTTTCTAATGGTACACAAGGTACATGAACAAAAATATCATTTTCACATTATACTTCATTGTTGTGAATGTCAAAAAAAGTAAATGGGTGAACACACAATATCTAGCTCAATACTAACTACGTAAGTAACATAATGTCTTACATTCTAAAATAAAATGTAATTCGTATCAAATTTTGTTACAATTACACAAATTACAATATTAGTTACTTCTCTGAACACTGCTTCATCTTCCTACTTCCACAGGAAGGTGATAGTTAATTTTTCTTTTAACAAATGTTTTTCTTAATTTACTTGATAACAAAAGTAAGTAATGTTCACATTCAAAATTTGTTTTATAAATTCTAAAAATGACCCCATTTATCGATTCGTGAATATCATTAAGCTCGTAAATGTAATCCATATTTGTTGCTTCACTGCCACATTTCTACTCCTAATTCCTATTTGTATTGCTGTTGTTAATTACTTCTTTCTAACCGGTGCGAAAAAATGACAGCTATTTGTTATTTCAGAAATACATGTACGTACATTCGATAAAAAAATCGAAAGTAGAGAGGGTATCCCCACTTACACTCTAACTTCGTTTTAAACGCAAGCATTTATGCGTAATTTCCTCCCTGGTATTCGAATTTCTCAGCAATTGGTAGCAATTGGATAGGTTTCTCGCACACTCTCACTAAGACATACTGATGAAAAGAACGCGATACTGCTGCGGATACGGAATGTTTTTACAGCGGAACATTCTTTACTATGCATGAATGCTCAATATGACCAGTTTTTTTAAACATACACCTGCAGCAATATTGTACTAAATCTATGTCCACGTCCATTGTCCGAGTTTTGTAATTACCTGTAGTTTTGTTCTCATAAAGCTTATATAGATTACATGAAACTTCACTCGATAAGCGACAAATATCGCCTATAGTATGTCCAAGATTACCGCTTCCCTCGCTTTTTGATGAATTTTAACGAAAATACTCACACATGTACCTGTCAAAGAAGTAAACTTGAAATCGATATAAGAGGAAAGATCGAAAAAAAATTCATTGACACCATCTATTTTTTGGTTGCGTGTGTGTTGAAACATGAAGCGATGGGGAGGGTTAATACAGTTAATTTTATCTTTATCCGTTGAAGTAAAAAAACGTAATTTGGACACAGAGGTATTTATGATTATCAAAATATTCTAGCAAAAATGTGGTGGATGAAGAAACTTAAGAGTATGAAAATTTTAATCAGGAAAAAAAGCACTTTCTCTCTGGTTTATTTTGGAAAGTATTTTGCTCGTAAACAATCGATTTACATTTTAAGAAACACGAGTGCCATTTGGCAAATCGCATCTGAAACAGGGTGACAGATGAGTTCAAAACACTGAATAACCTAAAACAAGTCGTATGTATGATTAATTGAATTTTGCCAAACCGCAGTCGTCCAACTTTTAACTTCTGGCAAAAGTGATTACTGTAATAGCTAGCATTTTCCTGTCAATCTCAAACAATACACGTGATCAATAACCAAAGGACATGGAACGGACATAAGTTTTTTTTTTTTTTCAGTGATAACACTCGATTTTCTAATGTATGTTCTAATACATTTCAAGAATGACTTTTTTAAAAAAAATCTAATCTGCAGAAAATTACATGATTATAACTGATAAGGAATCATTCTTTGAATTTTATGAGGTGATCAAATTTGGTTGGGCGTGATGAAAATTAATACTGGCTTTATTGGATTTGATCACCCCCGAGCATATTTCATTGTCTGATAATACTCAAGAAATGTTTTCTTATTCCTAAAATAAAACCCCACAGTGACTGTGTTTATTAACCCCCCCCCCCCCCCCATATGACACATGGGTGTAAAATGTTCAACTTGACAGATTTAAGCAATGCACTCAAAAAGGGGCATAGTCATGCACGATTTTGATCAAAATTATTTTTTCGATTTTAGTGTTTATGATGCCTCAGTAAGGCATATTTACATGTAGTAGGCAACCAAAATCTTAGAGTCATTCGTTGAGATATAGGCGAGTTTCAGAAGTTACAATTATTTGCATAGTAAACAAAGCTTTTGTTTACATTTTGAATGCCAGAGTGAAAATTCCAGTTTTAGACCTAAAATAAATGTGTTAAACGTTAGGAACTGTTTATTTTTACTTAGAATTAATACGAAGATAGACAAATCAGCTTGAAAAAGATTTTTAGTGGTGTATAGAACCTACGTAAACAAAAACAGGGCACGAGCCTTGTTTACATGACCAAACATTAAATTGTGAGCCTTGTATCTTGCTTATAACTTTACGACTGACTCTCAAATTTCATTTGATCACTAAAAATGAATTTTTAAAGCATTGTAAATAATAAAAACAGAAGAATAAAATTGGACTAAAATCGTGATCATGCCCCTTTAACTCTTATTTCATGAATGTTGATGCAAAATGTTGTAAACTAATCTCTTTGTGTATCTTTCAAAATGACTGAATGAATTATTTACGAGTAACTTTATTTCATTTTTTTTTATTTTGAAAGTTTCTTATTCTTTTCTCAGGGGATTTACCAATCGTACATTATCCTTTATAAACCTTATTCTATAAGCAGACTATTACATATACAGACCATTACATGTTTGGTATAACAATTCATACTGTCCATTGTGTCTCGTGAAGATTACAGATTTGCTGATAATAAAACAAAATACATGTACCTCGTTTAAAGGTTTTAAAAGATTACTGTTGTTAGCAATATCTTATATAAGTTATTAAAGAGTCAACACAAAACCCCTTTATTCCGTCTCCAGGAGCTTCAATAACGCTAATAAGAAAATGAGGCAGTGTGCTATTGCTCGTGTCTTGTGCTCGGAATTAAGTATGCGAACCGTTTTTTATTAAACAAGAAAATGCGTAAATCAGCGTGCCTTTGTGGCGATGTGTGAAGACATCTACAGGGTGACTTCATTTCTTCATTATTCACAATCAATTAACAACCTAATATATTCAGGAACCGCGGGAGAGTTAGAACATTACGAAAGGTTTTTAAGGGACCCCTTTTTTCATATGAATGTAATAATTATTGATTCCGATAGTGGGCTGATTTTCGGATGAATATGATCAGAAAGACGCTTTCACTTTCAGTCGTTTAAAGGAATCGGGTTTTAAAAAAATGAAATTGTTTACTTGAGAACACTTGTTATTTTTACCGGAGGTTGTCACCTTGATACCTTTATTTTTGTTTTCAGTGAGGTATAAATTGTATTTGAACTGATGCAATGGACTAGTTCCGACGCCGTTCACCATCAATACTAAAGGTAGGTAAAATGATCTATAATTAGGAGAAAAACCTAGGATGCTATTTCTATTCTATTAAACTGTACTACTGAGTAATTAACTATTTTTTCTCTCATTGTGTTACTCTTGAACAATTTTGACCTGCTTTTAAAATTAGGAATGATTGCAAACTCAACTGAATATTTCATGTCGTGATAAGTGTTTTTTTTTAAGAAAATATATTTTTAGATTAAACGAATCGAAAGATGAAAATTTTTACGAGAACGCTAATGTCATCAACTGAATAGTCTATATTGTGAGGTAGCTAAATTCCAGTCGAATTCATTTTATTTCTTTTAATATACCTAGGTTACGTGAAGCTAAAAAATAACAAGGGTCTGAATGAATCCGTATTTTCTTTACCTGAAGGGAAAAAATGACACGGATTTTAATCTACGAATATTTAGAGAGAAACATATAATGGAAGTAAAACATTCAGTAAATATGCTAAGCTTTTATTTGAAATACAAACAAATGCCATTGCCATAGATCTTTTATATTTTAGGTACGTCAGACAGATGTATATATCAAATGACACACCAAATACCCTCTTGGAGCAATAGCAAATATATACTTAAGCAAGCAATTTATATTACGTAATGAATATTTCCACCCATTTAATTATTAAAAAAAATGGATTGACTTGAAGCGTAAAATACATTATATAGACTATTTAAATATTAAATGAAGCCTTTAGACGGACCATAACCGAATTTTTTTTTTATACGTCAAAACTATTTTAAAAAATTGATACCGGTATATATATATAAACAAGTCCAAAGGACATATATTATTAATACATTGATAGGCATCATAAACGACTCCCTCTCAATATTTGAGTTAAATAGTTTCAGTTGTCGAACAGTTTAAAGTTCTCAAGGTTTTCTTGTTAAAAATGTCATACTAGTTTTAGAAGTACATGTGTTGATCACAAAACATTCTTTCATTCTGCTCTTCATATACACATCTTTTAAGACTCAGAATGCAAGTGTTTGACTCAATTTCAGTATTTCATGTAACTTTTCTGAATGTAGTTCTTTTTCCTCTCAAAAAATCGTATAAACCAATGTCTCAAATATGATTCTTCATTAAGGTGAAATAACACATCATCACAAAATGACTGACCTCTGATCGAAACGACCTTCCGTTTTATAAAAAGGATTCTATCGACTTTAATATGTAGTTTGCTCAATAACCTAGTATATAGAGTGTCGATGTTGTGATCAGTTCATCCCGAGTTCGAACCCGCACGGGCTTTTGTTGTTACTGTTGTTCCCCAAACTGCAAATTTTTCGCTTATTTGACATATATACACAGTTTATTTATTTATTATATCTCTTTCATAATCAAATAATTAACAGTTAATTTGAGTGACTTTTTCTAGGTGTGTTATTTCACCTTAATTGAATTCGACAGAAATTAAAGGATAACAGGGGATTGGGTAAACTTGCTCGTCCCGTTTTTTAGTTCATTGTGCACATGGTCATTATTTTTGATATAAGTAAGATGGCATTAATTTATTTTGTATACATGTAGCACATAAAGATCATTTTCTCATAATAACACAACATTCATAATGAAAGGCCATCTAAAATCAATTGCCAGGTAGTTTTTTCGAGGAATTCTTGTGCGGAAGTTTATTGGGAGGGCAATTCTGTTGAATTTCAATATTCTTTTCCTTTGAGTATTTATTAATCACCAAAACCTTAACATGTTATAGGTTTGGAACATCTACTGTAGGTCCTCTTCGCATGTAGAAATCAAAATCTAAAATATATATATATATACTTGCAGCAACCATGCAAACATTTAGAAAAAGTCTAAAATTTCACCAGCCAAATTTGCAAGAATATACATTTAAGCTTTAGAGGAAGACTTCGACAACAAAAACGTCCATGTTTTATAATGGCAATACAATATGAGACATATCTAGACAAATTGCTTTAGTTTTATACAACTATCACCGGGGAAAATAAGGTGTTTCTATATATCCGGCGACAATAAAACTAAAATGCTTTAGATGGTAAAAAGCACTTTATTTGAACTTTAGGTCGGTATGGGTGATTTCTGGGAATCCAAAAACTACACCCGAACAATCCGAAACCTAATTCCTCTCTCCCAACAATGGTGTATAACACAATATAAATAAGAATTGAAAACAATAGAAATTAGCACTTAAGCACGAGTGACATATGTCATAGAGTAAAACTTCAATATGAGTGAGTCAATTAAACCAAAGGTGAGGTGTAAGAGTTAATAAAATAATTAAGCAATTATAACTGAAGTGAATTATTGTCTTGTACAAAGAGAAAGGTATATTTATGAATAGATAACAGTTACTCAAATTTCACTCCATGATACAACTCTTGATATTCAGAAAGCTCTTTTTTTCCAAATCAAATTGTTTTTACTAACAAAAATGCCGATTTTAGGAGCAGAAATGTCACACACAAAAGTTATGCAGCTATACTAGTATACAGAATTTTTCTTAATCTTTCTCTTCATTCTGATCATCTTGATCATAACTTTATTTAATGTATTTATTTTTCGTCATTGACAGTACTGGAAATAAATCTCAATCAGGCTGAAAATGCATTTTATTGCATTTTAGTTGCAAAAGGGTCAAATCAATGCACTGTAACTCAATGATATGCTTCCTAAGAAATTCAAAGACTTGATACAACAACATTTTATATTTATCCTGATGTTGAGATCTGTTGGGTTTTTTTTTAAAATAGCAAATTGGTATTTCATAGCGTTAAAAGCCTTTGAATGTGTTAATAGAAACATATGTCATGGAGTATAAAACTGTTTACCCCATTGACGTATGTATAGTGAATGACAAAACTAAATTCTTTTTATTTACAACTTCATTATACAGGCGCATTGGTTTTTGTGTATTTTAACAGAAATCATTTGAATCAACTAAATCAAATATTTCTAAATCTAAAGAAAAACCGATTCATGTAATTTCTGAGAGAATGTTAAACTTTGTAGGAAAAAAATATTTGGTTCTTTGAGAGCCAAAAGAATGGCCAAAATTTTGTTGACAATAAAGTTAAAAAAAAATTATAAGATGCTATGCTCAAAAGTTAATAAGTGAAATGTAAGCGTATTAATTTAGTTGGAACAAAAAAAAATTAAATGAAAGAGACACTGTATGACTGAGAGCATCTATTTAATTTTTTTTTTCAATAAAAATTTATTTTTGTAATAAAGGTTGTTCACACTCGATCAAAAGAGGGGAAAGTTAGCTTTTTATAGCATTTCTGTTCAGATGATTTCAAGGAATCACGCAGTTTGTTTTATTTCATAAACAATGTACTTAGGAGAAAAGAAATCCTTTGACATCAGCGTTTATTTTGTTTCATAATGACAATGTTCAGAGGAAATGCTATTTTTAGTGCTATCTTATGTCAGTAAAACATCATGGTCTTTGTTTTTGTCACTGTGATAAAAAAAGCCTCGGTATAGTTTTAATCTTTTGAAGTTATATCTCTAAAATGACAATATACTGCAAGAGCGCAAACTGAAACCCGTCATTTTGTCTTTTTAAAAAAAAATGCCGTGGCCATAGCATCGTTTTGATCATTTGAAGTTATGTGTCAAAGTGGAGATAAAACTGCACCAATACCAAATAAAACTTCACACAACACTCCAAATTGAATTTTTCAGCATTCCTTCATATTATCAGGTTAATTTTGAAACTCTTTCAACAAGGGCTTGATGGGGATTTTCGGCTGGTTTAAATATGTTCACCCGTTACTAATTATTAATATAATTGTTTAGTTCGGTTGGTTGTAATTTTTAATAACTCACTAAGGCCTTCATGTTGGGCCAAAATTGCAGTAGTTGACATTCCGTTCGTACCATATTTTCTTTTTTCCCCAGAGTTATATTTGAGCTATTAATAGTAAAAATTGTTCATTTTAAACTAAAAATATTACAATGAAAAATATTTAAAAGCAATCAAAAAGCTGTTGTGTAATACTTAATCCAAAAAGAGTGAGAGATGATTTAACACAGTATTATTTCTTCTATGACGAAGTTTTGTTGACTGTAAAATGATTATCCGATTCATACCATATACCATAACATCTTTCAATTTTCCATTCATAGAATTTGAAATGGTACGATTGATTGCCTGCCTCGGATTGGGAGCCTTTCTCAGTGCTGTTGTACGACCTACTTATGGCGACATTACAGTTTTTAGTAACGCGCGGTAAAACGCACTTTTCTTCCTATTTTGTATATTATTACATGTATATACTTTATACTATATGCTCGTTTTAATTACTTACCTACGGTTGCCTTTTTACTTATGTGTTCAGTTCTGTTTCCAGGTCCGTTGGCATCTATTTTCTTTGCATGGTCACTATGGGTTATGCTGAAAACGCAAGGTATTTAGATGTATATATGCCCCATCTCTCTTGTTAAGTTATTGAAGTTATTAAAGCAATTTGAAAGGAGTAACAAGATGCAAACATATATACTGCTGTGATTGATTGCAATTTAACATTTTGTAGTTAACATAGTTTTTCAGTTTGTTTGCTTTGTTTTTGTATTAAAGTAATTTACAGTGTTAATGAGTTTTGTTGATTGAATGTCATGTTTGGGGAGTAGTGTTTTGTATATTTTTGTAGAAGACGTTTATTAAATAAATTATAGCTTTCTTGCTCTCTTTACTAAAATTGCTCTCCTTGTTTGTGAAGTAGAATATAATTAGGTTTTTTATTTTTGTTTTTTTTTTTTACAACCAGCGGAAAGTAAGTAGTTTGATATATTGATTTCAAACTTTATTTGTTCTAGTCTGTAGAAGATATACATGTATGTAAACACGTGTATATGCCACTAAATGCATGCATGCTTTATTTTTTATCATATCCGCTTTATCTGTAATTCTGTACTTCGACTCGGTATAAGTGTGATTAAATAATAATGATAACTTAAATTCTTTAACCATGTACAGGTTTTATTGTTAAAAATGTTCCTTATGTGTTGGGTCCGATTATTTATCAATTTTTTTGGCTAATGATTTCCAGTCATTAACCCGAACGATATATTTCTTAATCGATGTTCTTTTCAGAGCTGTTCGATTTAAGTGAAAATCTTACAGAACCCTTTGTGTTAGCGAATGAACAGTCTTACAATTATTCGATAAAATGAAATTAATGTTGTCTCTTATCTGCAAGTACCACTTGCATTTTTAAACGGCTCGTTTCTTTGTTTCAATTCTTATTTAAAATCCTATATGGATTTTAGGCCATGTAACGCATATTTTTTAGGAAATTAAAACAAACCAAACGAATGTGTAACAGCTTCTTACATAAATTTAGTCAATACAATTTCTTGTAGAAATTGCAATGCACCTAAGTGTGTTAAGTGTCACCTGAAACATATATTGATTGTTTGATCTTTCTTTTGTTTTGTTAGCTTATAAATCGTGTATGCAATTTCAAACAAGATTACGTTGTAGCTGTTTTGATTAGATACTTTCTAAAATCAAAGGTCTGTACATATAACAAGAAACGATAAAGGTTAGCAAGAGAATTATGGTCCTCTGAATCTAAGATCTCAAAGTCCTGAATATCTTTTGTTTTTTTAAGATTGTTATGTACATGTATACATTCTTTTGTAAAGACTAAAACACTTATAATACAGAGAGTGAGACATCAAAATGTACACATATCCTATAGAACGCATTGTTATCAATGTTTCTAGTATACATGTACGATGTATTTCTATCTCTCCTGCTTCTTTAATTAGATATTATTGATAGATTGTGTTGGGGTTTTTTAAAGTCCATCATTAGAATAACTTGTGTATTTTCAAAACACCTACTACTGTATAATTAGCTTCTTCTTTTTTTATATTAAAACTTACTAAAACATTACATGACATGTTTTCTCTTTTGACAGGGAAAAAATATTAACCGAGATCTTTAACGGTTATGATGGGAAAATCCCACCGAACTATGACAACGGTAACTTTTTTGTACAAAGCATGTTGCACATTTGCAATTATACTAGTGGGTCATGATTACAATTAATATTTTGGAAATTCACTCACCTAAGATATTTTCCAAAAAACTTTGCACTTAACAAAACAAATATTTTTGTAAGATTCATCAATTTAAAAAAAAAAAATAAAAGGGCTAAATAAATTCCTTTTTATCCAAAAAAGAGTTGAGTTTACCCTTTTCATAATTCTTAAATACAATTAAAATTCAATTAATTTCAGTGTAGTTCTATATATAACAAATCCCTATACTGTACTTTCACTTTCTCGACATTAAACATATTAATTAATAACCAAATGATTGTGACGTATAAGAAATATCTGTTCAGTGCGGGGCACTCGGCATTTTAATCATGCAGCAATTATTGTTATATTCCAGATACCCCTGTCAAATCTTCAGTACAGATTTATATCATTGGAATTGACTCAATTAACGAAATCCCTATACTGTACTTTCACTTTCTCGACATTAAACATATTAATTAATAACCAAATGATTGTGACGTATAAGAAATATCTGTTCAGTGCGGGGCACTCGGCATTTTAATCATGCAGCAATTATTGTTATATTCCAGATACCCCTGTCAAATCTTCAGTACAGATTTATATCATTGGAATTGACTCAATTAACGAAGCTACAATGGTATGTACTGTACCATATGTAGGAAAACTAACACAGCTGACAAGCTTTTAAAAAAAAAATCATTTTACTTCCTTGCCATTGTTTTTGCATTCTAAAAACATGACGAATAATATGTCAAAGTTGAAATCTTTTTTTACAAATAGTTTGAAAATTACCTAGCAATATTTTTACTACGCAATCTCAAAAACTTCAATGAATAACATTTTCTCGTTTGTTTTTATATTTTAAGGATTTTTCAATGTCGTTTTTTGTGAGACAAAGATGGGTGGACAACCGTTTGAACTATACTCCAACTCTCAATATGTCTCGCTTGGAACTGGACACTAAGCGAATGTCAAACGTGTGGGTGCCTGATCTTTACTTTGTAAACGAAAAGAAAGCAGACGTCCATCACGTCACAGTTCCAAACAAACTCATGCACATTTATCCAGATGGGCTCGTTGTTTACAGTATGAGGTAATTGTAGTCATTATATAACAGTCACGGTTTTTCATTTTTTGTAGTTTTATCTTTTATCCGATCTTAATCATTTCCGTTTACAATGTACGTCTAGATTTTAGATCGTTTGGAATAATTGATATTTCGGAACCAAGGAAATTGATTATACTCTAAATGATGCATTTGATTATTACCCAGATTCATGACGCGTTTACCAAATCGAAGAGGCATAATGTAACAACCTGTTACTTTTATTTTTTATCCTAACAGGGTTACTGCTGTGTTTTCGTGTACAATGGACCTTCAGAAGTATCCTTTAGACGATCAGAAGTGTTATATAGTTCTTGAAAGCTGTAAGAAAAATATTATTTTCTCGTACAACATATGGCTGTGTTTTGAAAAGAAAGATTTTCTTAAATCTTAAATAGAGTAATTTTATTAATCAAGAATTAAATAAATGTAGAATCTGAAACAAAACATTGCGATTTTTTTCATTGTTTAGGAGACATTTTCAGTGCCTGAATTAATATATAATACCAATTTATAAACACTTGTGGACCTTTTGATTATTTTTAAAAACTTACTATAATAAGTCGATTATCGCATTTTCAAAGAAACATTATTAATTTCAAAGAGGCTTATTTTTTCATATTTAATAACCACACCCCCCCCCCCCCCCCGACCAAAAAAACCCCAAAAAACCAAAAACAGTTATTGCATGAAAATTTACTTTTGGCTATATATTGTCTATATGTTGTTTTATAATGGAAGAACACCTCTGGATTAATAGTAATCATTACTTTACCATGCAGATGGTTACAGCACAGAAACCTTAGTTATGCGATGGCATCCAAATCCTGTTGAAAAAGCGGACAATCTACAATTACCACAGTTTGAACTACAGAATATTACGGATTACATTTGTGATGTGACATACGCCGGTGGTATGTAATACAATTATACAACAATACATTATATACCAAAACGACGTCATCGTAAGAAAAGGGAGCATTTTGTTTTGTTTTTGTTTGTTTGTTTGTTTGTTTGTTTTGGCAAGCATAATAGTGATTATTTAAAGTCTAGTAATTGATTTGAAATTTTCAAACTGACTATGACACGGAATTAAAACTGTCACGACTTATTGTGTAGACCGATATCCCAATCAGGATAAAATGCGATTACCATGATTATTCGGAGTTTTAATCAACTCTCCTATGCAGTTACTTTTATTAGTTAACCGGAAGTGAAAACGTGTTTAAACCTACGCACAAACATCACTGCTGACAAAACAAAATACTTGAAAATAGTATACGATGTAATGTATTCAGAAGCAATGTTTTTTAATGAAACTTATTTGTAATGACCTTAAATAGTCAACTTGACGTTTTAAGTAGTACGACAATTTCGATAATTTTGTGGTCGTATGTATTCCTACTCCAGAGTTCAATGTTGCTTGGATACGATTAGCCCGAAATATTTCGATTACTGATACAAATGTACCGTAGAATTCGATGGCATTAATTCTATCTTTCAATATTACACATCATCTTTCAAATAGGGTTTTCCGTCTATAGCTCGGATTTCTTGTTGAAAAGCTCGATAATTCGTATTGGAATAAATATTTGCGTTATTATTCAAATACTGCTAAGAAATTACTTGCCATGAGAAATTACGTATCGTTGAATTTAGAATAAATGATAATCAATAAATTCTCATCAGTACTTCAGTACTTTGATTTACATTGCTACATTCTCGGACAATTTGTGTCCTTACCTAATTCGGACTGTTAGTAAACTAAAGGACATGGCCTTTGGGAATCAAACACAAATCAGATTATTCCATTACCAAAATCTTCATCTGTACCACTTTTATTATGGGTTTAGTTCCATTACATAGTATGAATTAGAGAAAAGAGTTAGACTTCCTGCTTTGTCCGTTTGTTAAGTTAAAAATACATGTTTATCTTGTATAGTAAACATGTTTGAATAATCTTATTTTATTCTTAGATGAAAAAATTACAATTACAAACCGTCAATCATCTAAAAAAATCCACAAAACACTTACTTCTTGAACTTGATGAAACTTTATGCTGTCTCTTTTCTTTCAGTGACATACACATGTTTGAAATTAGAACTTTTTCTTCATCGAAATCTGGGTTATTACATCATTCAAGTGTACATTCCGAGCTTCCTCATCGTGATATTGTCCTGGGTGTCGTTTTGGTTAAACGTAGACTCCACTCCAGCCCGAATTTCCCTCGGACTGTTGACAGTATTGACCATGACAACTCAAAGTCAGGGAGCCAAGGCATCGCTACCACGTGTCTCCTATATAAAGGCCATTGATATATGGATGTCAACGTGTCTGTTCTTTGTGTTTGCAGCATTGATAGAGTTTGCTTATGTGAATGTTTTAGCAAGGGTTGATCAGCGAAAAGTAAATTCGGTGACTTCAAAGTTAAATGAAGCAAAAGAAGATGAGGTGAGCTATCAACCTTTCGTTTTATCAGACAGATTATTACTAACATACAAGTATACTGTTTCTAAAATAGTTAACTAGTATTTTATATATTAAACTATAGCAGTAATATAAGTCAAAGAGGAAACATATTTAAACAATAAATATAAGTACAATTTGAATGTTATATTTTCTTTTTTAAATAGGAAGAAAAGACACAGAATCAGCAGTCATGGTGTTTTACAAAACTTGAGGATAAAGAGCGTGCACGAATGCTTGATAAAATTTCACGTGCAATTTTTCCCGCCGTTTTTCTTGTATTTAATATCATTTATTGGCTTGTATATGTGTTCTGGGAACCATCGCCTGCAGCTTAAGTAGAAACCTTTTGTAACATATCTATCAGTATGGACCAGTAGTAATTAATATTATAATGAAATCTGATTTCTTCATACTAGTATTTGATATATAATTATGAATTTATGGGAATTTCTTTAAATATTTTGTCCCATATCCATTTTCAGAGGGTTGATACTATAGATTGTGAATATACATTGTACTAGTATCAAAGAACAGACACACATATATATAGTAAGTCTGAGATGAAAGTAAGCTTGTTTGTTAAAATTGATGTGACCATATAGGTATGCTTATTGAAACATGAAACATGTATATCTTGAGAATTTTTATACACAACATTAAGTGTAAATAAATCACCACTGTGTCAAAGATGCAAAACCTCAGTTTATTTGTATAGTATAACGTGAGTTGTGTTCTTATATTTATGATTATATTATACATTAATATATAACGATATGTTTAAAGAATGTGAAAAGTCTATGCAATAAAGGGTGACTAATGATTCTTACATGCTCTGCACAGCATACATTGTACATGGAGTTATTAAAAGACGAATTTAGTCCGTCTTTATAAGATTCTTAAGTATTTCTTATTGGACAAACAAAATAAACCAAAAATGAAAATAAATGACATGGGATTCATTCAACTTTTATTGAAATGAGATTCCGTCTTTTTTTTTTAATTTCTGGTGATAAATATCAGAATGACAATGCTTATATAATTCATATACATGATAAAATGGAGCAGTTGAATTCTATTTAACCTCTAAAACTTGGCGTTGCAGCAAAACATGATCTCTGATTCAAAACGAATAGCTACGTCGTGGTGGTTCAAAACAATCAAGTTGATTCTCTTTGTAGCAAGGTATTAGACAAGGTTATATCCACGTGTTAATACCTAGCATATATCTATAACCTCATCAATATAAACCAGATTTTTTGCAGTTTTACAGTCCAAACATCAGGGGTTTCAATATAAATGAGAAACTGCCCCTCACTGGCAGACGACTTATCGTTCGGAAACTATCATCCATATATCTCCAGTCTTTATTTAACGAAGAAGGAATCATTCTTTGAGTAATTGTGAGTGGTAATTTTGGTCAGGGCGTGGTCAATTCCTGTAAAGCCCGAAGGGATATATGATAGATTTGATCTAGCCCCTACTGAAAATTATCACCTTATAATATTCAAAGATTCATTTGACTGTACAGTGCAAAATCGAGTTGTAGTGTCATCACAGACAAAGACACTGGAAAATGTATATATCAATGGTTCTTACTTTATTCTCGCTCGTGGCGTTTAAAATTCATATCATCGAAATCATGGTTGTTTACATATCCAGCTAATGGCAGATATCTTGACATAAATCCTTACGTATCTCAGTCAAACTCCAGTACCACATCTGACAGAATATTCATTCGAAATGCAAACTGTCCATAAGGATCTCGGAAGCCATCTTCGCTAGCCTAGGATGACGATCCACGGTGATGCCTTGGATGCATGCAGCAGGGTAAAAAAAATCCTACTTTACACTATCTGATATTGGATCAAAATCTCAACCCTGGCCTGTGACAATACCTCATATTTATAAATGCATTGTCTTCCCGTCACAAATCTACGGATGTGAACTTTGGAGCCACAATGATCAGTCAACTTAACACACTTCAGCATTTTGTTTCAAAAATTCTCTCTATCTTCCTAAATTATTTAGATCTTCCTTCGTAGGTTGTAGAGACTGGACTGTAATCATCGGCCAAAGAAGAATTTTCGCACTCAGTTGACGTCATTTTCACTTGAATTGTCAAAAAAAGCAAAAAAGATTTATTCCTGATATCATATACATGTACTAGTTTATCTTTCAACCTTACAATTTGATGTGTTACCTGCAGAATTCGCTGGGCGAAGGAGGCTTTCCAAACTAGAGTTCTGGGGAAAATTGTTAGCGAGCAGTGGATCTTCTAACAAAATGGATGGGAGAGTGCATGTCTTATGATCCTGATTTTCTCCAAAATTTCATCTAGCTCAATATGGAAACAACCAGGAAAAACCCAACCAATTTACTTCATGTTAATTCATCGCTTAGCTCATAATATATGCATTGTTTCACAGTGAACAGCTATATGCAAGCTTGTTTTTGTTGGCGTTTTTGTCAGAGTTTTCTGACGCATTCATTTGACCCATAGATATGCGCAGTGGGCTTTTCAAGAATTATTTTAAAATGTCTATTTACTTGAGCAACTCGGCGTATGCATTTGTTTGCATGAACAACTTTCACACTTCAACCGAACTCTCCTCTGTTACTCAGGGAGACGGATTATTGCTATAAGACCATTACATTCCACTCCTACATTCTATTTGAATTCAACCAGTTTATAGATACGTGTATAATTATATGTGTTTATTTTCTCTTCATACCGTTTTGTATTTTTTTTTATTCTGAAGCAATTTATATATTTATTTTTGACGCTTGCTACTTTTCTGCAATTCTTGTATGTGTATCATATCATTAACTCTCTATAGAGAAAATAAAGCATTAATGAATGAACAACATATTAGAATAACGGCATGCATAGAAATGTGAAAATTCTATGCAATAAAAGGTGATTTACATACATCTGACATGTTGACCCATATTCTGATAGATATACATGATGTTTGTTTTTGGGGTTATATAAAAACGAATTTGGTCCGCTTCTTATTATGTTTCTTTACATTACTCAGTGAGATTAGAATATCTTTTAATATGGCGATTATAAGTTGAAAAAGGACTGTATTGTTATGCAATGGATAAGAAACTAAATTTGAATTCTATGACGCCATAGAATGCTTTTTCAAGAGCATTTAAAATCATGTGTATGCAATCTGCTCTTCTATTTTTGACCAGTTCTTTTCGTCAAGCGCAACCAAATTAATAACATCCTTCTTTTTAATTGAACTATTGTTTAAAACACTAGTACATGATCATTTGTTTTTAAAATTAGCCTTTAGTATCGATCAAAATGTAATCGGTTGTCGAAAAGTTTTCTTCAATTTCCAAATTGAATACCAAAAAAATGTTTAGAAATGGTAAGTGTTTTAGTTATACTAATTCGTATAGATTTAAATAACGAACTTTGAATTTTTTATGCATGATTCATCTTATGTAATCTTAGATGAGTTAAGTTCCCATTTGAGACAACGTGCGCGATGATTTCATGGCGGTTTTTATGTACCCTTTTGATTTTATTATTTATATACTTTTAATCGAATGGAAAATTTTAGTAGCTGCCAGCACACTACTTTTATCAAAATTATTCAAATGGTTTCTACTGATATTGTGTTTGACTCATTTTCAGATATCGCTTTTGTGGAATCTTTATTTAAAACTGAAAATACAAAAATGTTTTCATTGAACTTGAAAACAGATAATTACTGCATTGAATCGAATTTCTGATCACTCATATTTATCATTCTTAACAAACCAAACCCACAAAGACAAGCTTTTCCAGTTTATGAGTGAGTAATTTACGTTCTGAAGAACTAAACGGGCTCGAACATCAGGGAGAGAGACTTACTATAAATTGTTGTCTTAGTTTGAAGACTTTTATGATATTTTTTTTTTAAATGTGATGTTAGAAGAACATTCTATACATTGAAATGCCTCTACAAGATTTTTTTTAAATTCAGTCTGACCGTAGTATATATATATATATATATATATATATATATATATATATATATATATATACCTTTTGTTTTATAGACATGAGATGTTCAAAAATTAAGATAAATTTTAGGGGAACATTCTCGATATAGATATTAGAAAATTAAAAAAAAATGTGTTTTAAAGAATAAGAAAATCCCAAAGTCACCGGGGAGTGATAGCGTCACCGCTATTTTTAGAGTGATCTTTTTACGTACATGACACATTAATAAAATATGTATACATGGATTGTTTGGTGGTGTTTTGAAGGCTAGGAACTTTATTACTGTTTTATATTTATATTTTACAACAGTATAATTCATTGAATAAAAGTCTAAATTAGGTATACAGAATGGTTTCGGCAATTGAATCATGTCTTATAATTTCTGTTTGAAAATATTACATACAAAGACAGGATATTAACGTCTGTTTAAAAAAAAATGTCCTAATATGCTGATGATACTTTCCTCATTCTGTATACTTCTGCTTCGCATATTTTTATATTTAATGCACGTATAAGTACAAGTGTATAACTTTTTAAAAATGATAACAGGTTTATCTCAAAAGCAAAAATGATATGACCACTGAATATGTTTTACCATGTATTAATTTCTTAGTTTACTAGTATTGGGAAATAATAAAACCAGACTTTAAACGCTCGATGGTTGTTGCCATTTCGAAACTGTTATGATATCTATCTTCTTGACAAAAAAGAGATCTACAATACAAAAATATAAGAAGATATTCAACTTTTACAGCTAAGATATTTGAACTTTTTCTGTTATAGATGACGGTTTATGCCTAGATATATGTTAAATTTAAGATAGATCTCATAGATAATTCATTTTCTGAGAATAAGACATCCTTAAATGATGATATTCGTTGAGTAATCTATTTCAACGTTTTAAATGAAGTGTATGCACTTTCAAAATGTTATTGTGTACAAATGTTTCTATAAGGTTTTGAATAAAATATGAATTAAACAATATGTTTCGGAATGTGCATGACATTTGATGAGAGGTAAATGATAATCAGTTAAATAGATTTCAAAGATTGTTTGAATATATCCATTTTCTATTCATAGAATTGGTTCCATTGATTGCATGCCTTGGATTTGGAGCAATTTGACAGCAACCTAACAGTTTTCAGTAACGCACGATAAAAAGAAATAATTCCAACATACTTTTTGCAAATAATCATATATATTATAGCTTTAATCAGTTTTGATGTTTTTGCTAATCCCCCAAATTTTGTTTCTAGGCCCATTGGCAACCATTATTTAAGTACATGGTCACTATAGGTTATGCTGATAATATGTCCTATCAACATATCACTTCTATAATTTGTCAATAAGAAAGGAATTAAAGGAAACCAAATTCGAAACTTGTAGGCGATTCCCTAAAAGTTTAGGCTAATGTTACAAACTAACTACAAATTGGTCTGTTGTATTTGTTTAAGAAATGTTTAGAGTGTTATCTTATGGATTTTTGGAAGTTGCTTTTATTTCAGCTAACTTTTCTATAAATCACACGCATCGGAAATGACATGCGGATGACAAAATATCACCCGCAGCAAATTGTCGCAAATTCCTCGGTTTTCGTGTTTTATTAATCTTATTTTTTCTTAGGCAATAGACTAAAATATCGGAAAATATCATTAGACTTTACCAGAGGCTTCCTCTTCAGATAAGTCGTAACAACATTCACCAAATCAGTAAAGTTCAGACATTGGTCAAACAATAATCTTACACAAAACCAACTCTCAGGCCTGGGTTTTACTTCAGAATTTTTTATTTAACGTCAATGTTGGGGTGCAAAATAAAAAACATTATGTAGGATGTTGAATTTAACGTTCATATTCTCAAATCTACGTGTACATGATATCTGTTTGAAAAAAAAAATGTTTGAAAAGTCAGATATGTTTTGGCTTTTCATATTGAACTTATTTTGCAAACGGCGGTTAGGAAGTAGCTTTATGTTGGAAGAATTGTTTTTAAGTCTGTAAAACATATGATTATATACTAGTATATTGTATAATTACGATAAACCACTTTATATATAAATAAAAAGCTGCTTTTGTCTTTTCTAAAATTTGAAACTGATACATTCATGTAATCAATGTGTAACTCCAGAGTCATCCAATATTTTCAAAGGGCTCCGACATTACTTGTTTTGAAAACGTTTATGTCATACATGTAACACCTAAGTAAATTTTAAAATCATATCGTAAAATGTAAAAACAAATTTAAAGAACATCCATAAATCATTATAGCTCAGTAGGTGTTAATTTGATGGCCTAACTTAATTGCAAAAAAATCCTCAAAACCTATTGTGAAAGACTTTGAAAAGTCGAATGATTACCGTCAGGTCTAAACGTTACCAAGTACATGGGTTTTTTTTATCTGTCTGCAATCTGTACCAGTTAACATTTCTTTGTTTTCTTTCTGTGTTCGAGATTAGCATTATAATCAAAACCATCTTCTCTCTTTGCAAACACACAAAGAAAAAATGCTTTAAGGTTAATCAATATGAATTTTCTTGTTCAAACTGCAATGCACAAATTAGTGTTTATTGTTGCCTGAAACTTACAATGGTTTTGATCGATTATTTGTTAAACTTGCGTCTGAGATATTATTGCACGAATTTTTTGAAAACATTTTCACTTTCAATAAAGAATGTATAATTGGGTGCCCGAGTCTTTCAGACTCACAGTACAGCAAGACATATTACTTGTATCATCAAAGCTATCATACACCATGTAAATGCTGAATACTAATGATGGTCACACAAGAAATTGACTTCCCCTAAAAAAGAATTTTGTTGACCACAGCGAAAAATCTTGTGAAAGTGGAACAAATATGATTACCATGGGTTTTTTTTTTGGAAAGTTTTTTATGAAGACAAAAACATAAGGGACGGAAACAGTAAAACTTTCAAACAATATTCTTATAGAAAGCATACGCGTAAGGATCAATGTTACAATTATGTTTTGCATATGTATGTCTTAAACTTTTTTTCATAAATAATTTCATTGATTTGTTCTTTAATATATGTATGTTGTAATCTGTTTGGATATAACACAAGACCTTGGACTTTCTAACTATTAACGATTTCTTGTGGAAAAACAAGTTTAAAATGGCGCTTGTTTCAAGCGAAATATACACAAATTGCGCAGTTTTAGTTTTGTTGATTTCAAAGAACTATGTCTGGTTGCCAGAAATGAAATTGTCAGGTCTATGCCACATTGTGGTTTTGACACAACTGCCCAAAGTCCAAACTCATGTTAAAATGGTTCTATGCTTGTATTGTTGAAGCCTCTGTAACAAATGTGCCCTTCAACATTGAAACTTCCTAATTTGACAGGGAAAAGATATTAACGGTAATATTTACCGACTACGATGAGAAAATTACACCCTACTACAACATGAATTTGAGTTTTCATAAAGCATAATACAAGACTTCTTAGATTTATAAGACTTTTTTCATTTTGTTTACAATATACATTATCGGATACATACACCAGGTAAAGATTCAAACTGATAAAACTTTATTATCTTAATTTATCTCTTCGTAATAAACAGAGGAAATCTTTCTTGTAAAGAAGAATTATAAGTAAAGCCGTATCTTAAGTATATTTCTTGTACTAGAAATCATCAACTTCAGCTGAGCCCAATGTACGTTTGATATAAAAGAAAATGGCATAATTTGGAATATGTGCATTGATATTTTATGTTCAATTTTGAAAAGTTCAAACAAAAATCCTTACAATATATTTAATGGCACCATGTTTAAAATAAATGCATGCTTTGTTGTTTTGGTGACATATTTGTACTATAGCAGTATAGTAGACAATGGTAGCAACAGAAACCAAAACTGTATGCTTCTTCTTTTTCTTGCCAATGTTGTATACATATTTAAAACTAGAACTTGATCTCCATCGAAATTTGGGTCATTCCATCATACAAGTTTAATATTCCAAGCTTCCTCGTCGTGATATTGCCCTGGGTTTCGTTTTGGTTAAACGTAGACTCCACTCCAGCCCGAATTTCCCTCGGACTGTTGACAGTATTGACCATGACAACCCAGAGTCAGGGAGCCAAGGCATCGCTAACACGTGTCTCCTATGTTAAGGCCGTTGATATATGGATATCAACGTGTCTGTTCTTTGTGTTTCTGTGAATGTTTTAGCAAGGGTCGACTAACGAAAAGGTAATTCCTCTGCGACTTCAAAACTGAATGATGCAGACTGTGATGAGGTGGGTAAACAACCACACAGATATTTTGAAATTATTCCAGTCAATATGCCAACCAATCTTCATGTCAAATTATATTCATTACATATGTCAAAAACCAGACTTGAGACACTATTTTACACACTGAATTGCAATTAAACATGTAATGTTTTCTCTTTCCATACAGGGCAAAAGGAAACGAAAAGGAAAGTTGGAGTGTTTCTCATAACTTGGGGGTAAAGAACGTGCACGTTTACTTGATAAAATGTCACGTGCAATCTTTCCCGCCTCTTTCCTAGTATTTAATATGATTGATTGTCTTGTATATATGCTTATGGAACCATCACCTATAGTTTGAATAAAAACTATTTAACATACACAATACTCAGTAAATGACGTCATCATGAAACTCTATTGCAAATATTGTTATGTTGATTTGTTCATACATTTTGAAAAGGAAATATGATTGACGGAACATGTTCCTGAACAGAAATTAATTTTTCAATAAATTTGATGACCCAATCTTCGGTGACATGCAAAAGTATATTTTGCGGAATCGGCTTCTCAAAATTTAATGGTTATGTATTGTTTTTGAAATTGTGTAACATCCACTAAAATGGTTTTCAAGTGTCTCTTTTTGCCCTACAACTCGTGAATCGTGTTTACAGAAAACAAGCTTTTTCTGGGTATTATGTTCAATACTATGGATCAACTCGGTAAAAGAGGTCCAGCTGAAAATTGATGTCTCGAACTTCAAAGGATCTTAATAAAAGTTTGAGATAACCAGAGTTCGAAAGATATATAAACGGTTATTTATTGTTATATCATGATATAAAAAATAGTAATTAAAAAGTTATATTCATAGCATGGAAGTAAATTGACAAACTGAAACCCTACGTCTTTTTGCACTAAATTCAACGACACAATTTCAATTATTAATGCTTTCCCATTATTCTATCGAATGCAATCATACACAATAACATTTTGAATATATGAAATAATAAATGTTATATGTTTTTTTACAATAAAATATGCTTTTTGGTTATCCGTTAGATATATTGGATTAAAAAATTTTGGCTACAATGTAAGTTATACAGCAGATAAAATTTAAACGAATGAAAGTTTCCCAGAAAAGGCAAATCATAAAATAGGGTAGTTTCATTAAACCCGTGGGCAGTTCCAAGAATATGTTAATCCATAGTCTATAAATATCAAAACAGTATATGTTCATAGATAGTGCACTTCACCAAAACTAATATCGTGGATCAGCTCGACAACGAAATCAACATCTTTTTCTTCAACAGATATTGATAAAACCGCGTTATGAGATAAAATTCGTCAAAGCAACACCCTGTTTCCCTTCTTCCTGCTTGGAGTGAGTCTCATTTATTGGGTGAGTAGCTACCAGGATTAATATCTAGACCAGCCTTACGACATTGACCAACCATCGGTTGTAGAGAAACATGACGTCATTGACAAACGGAAACAATTTATCAATATGCACGTACATGTACATCAACAATTGTTGAATAACAGTGATGTTGACAATTAAACTTGGTTGTTGATATTTCCTTTCACCAGCAGGACTCGAAAGTATGTAATTGTTGGCAGATATTTTTTCTTCCTTAATCATAATTTTCATTACGCATGTAAGGTTCAATTTGGATTAAATAACAGAAAAAGGCCATCAAAAATGTTGATTTAAAGTATAAGTTAGGTAGTGAGATAACACACAATTATGATTTTCCCATTATAATTTCATAGTATTTCTACAAGGTAAATATATAACGCTTAACATCAAGAATTATTTCATTCTTCATAAATAGTTCAAAAATTCAATTTTGTTCAATTCAACCTTTTTTCATTTAAAAGTTCGATTTAAAAAGTTGAGTTCAAAAATTCAATTTTGTTCAATTCAAACTTTTTTCATTTAAAAGTTCGATTTAAAAAGTTGACTAGAAAATGAGACAGTAAGAATCTTTCTCACTGATTCAACATGAGACAACATATACATGTATGTGTTGAGTATAAGTTGCATGAGGAGTAGTTACATGGAATCTGCATGGCAGATCACAGCGCACCTGCTATTGTTTTTCATGTACTAACGCAAGGACGTGCAAGTACGTCGGAAATACGTATGGTTAGAAGGATATCTTCTGTAACTTAATTACAGAAAGACTCAAGTGTAAGTACATAACAATAGGATATATCAAAGATTAAGTAACCCACACCTGAATAACGATAAAGGTGTATGCGTACTAATCGCTGATTACTGTTACACTACTTGTAAAGGTCTCATGGTGCATCGAGTGCTTTAATTTAAAATAACCCTTCAATGTTTATATTTGTTTAAATTGGTGTGCCTGTTTCTAACGCCAATAATTGCAGATTTAAATAGTTTTAAACAATTCAATTGATAACGTAAGCTCGTTGCATAAATGCGATTGGATAAATCTCTTTGGGCACAAACAAATTGGAAATGTCTCAGAAAATAATAAAGTATATTAAATGATAATATATATTTATGCTTCTTGGTCCTGGGTATAGGCTCATGTGAGCTAAAGATGGTGCCTATTTTAACATTTTTGCCTTTAAACTCAAAGAACGATGCCAAAAACACTGTTCCTTTGTTAAGACCATATAAACTTTTAAGATTGATGTATGTCAGTTGATTTATAGTAGATATACAAAAGATTACGTGATGAATTGTGTCAAAAACCACAAATTTCATCGTGATATGCAGTTTAACAATCGACCTTTCTAGGAGAAAACCGATGGTATTTGCAAACTGCTCTCAATGCAGATGTACCTTGCCGTGTCTTGTCCTTAATAATGCCGCGCTTGAAGGCCATTCCCCCACCGCGTTTTATGCATTTTCACCTTAGTCAGTTTAAAGGTGAGAGGGACAGTTCGTGCTATAACGTGTATGAACTGTTTATAAGATAATGCCCGGACATACATGAATAACATCGGCGCCTCCCTGTAAATTGAATGTTACCTTGCCTTGTTCAAAAGTAATAGAAAAATTTTCCTTGGACAGTTAGACTATGACATTTTTCTTTAAAAACTATGATAGATAAATTTACGGTTCGAGGTTATAAGCAATTTTGACCCACATATGAAATGTGTGCACTTTAAAGTACTCGATCTTTGCCACAGTACTAACCTAGAAATTCAAATGAAATATCTGTCGGACATCGACCTAAATTCAGTCCCCTTTTAAACTTGGCACACGAGAAAACAAGTCCTCTCAGTAAATCCGGGTGGAAGGAGTGCCTGTTCATGCACATTGTAACTAAAAACAAAGGTTGCATTTAATTTGGTATTTTGTCCAAACAAAACCTGTTTGTTTTGCATCAAATACTGCAGGTTAACATGCCCAAAAAAGCGTGCACCTTGCCAAACTTGCGTGCACGTTACAGGTAAGTCACGTGGCTTCGTGCATTCCAATAGATACCCTGTGTTGCACAATGAGATAAGCACCGCAATTATACCTGGATTCGCAATACGAATACAGGTATAATTCCGGTGCATATCTCATTGTGCAATAATTTGCAGGTAATCGTGCACACAGTCTGGTACTGATACGCTTATCGACTACATCTGTATGGTCGGGTCAACTACCTATTGTTCGCAAATAGTTCAAGGCTCACTGACGCCCACAGGTAAAAATAGCAATAGTAACCTCAATATCATAACAGAGACAAGAAAAGCCACCAAAAATCATTTATAGCCATTCAAATCATACACTATACATTACACAGCCATCAATGAATACAACATTGTGTTGTCATTTACATTCAGAAGTTACCAAACTTGACAAGTCTAGAAAGTGTGAAATATAGAGAAGAAAACGAAAAGTGTTAAAGAGGGGAAAATATTCTGTCATTGACAATCAAGTTTGGTAACTTCATATACACAGCCTTACGGGACTAAAATGAAAACTATAACACAGATTTAACAACAATGAAATGAATTTTGAATTTTTCAATGTGACACCCTTTTCTCAATTCACACCGACTCTCTCAATAAATGTGGATTTCTGACTTTCTCTTTCTTACTTTATGTAAAAACAATCTTAAACAGATCTTGTTGGAATGGAAGTTGTACAGTTTAAAATCTAACGCAATGTTTGATGTTTGTTTTTTCTTTCACAAGTAAGATCAATTCCTCCCAGTATAATATCAATCTCCCTCCTCCTTTGATTCTAACATACATTGGCAAGTACAAATCACAATCGTCTCATAATATACAAGAGTATTCTATATTCTTATAACTTTACAGTATAAAACATCATTTACAATGCTGACCTGCACATTTTGCAAATGTTTGTTCTTTTGTATAACAGCTGGTATACATGGCCATTATAATATAAAAATTGGAGAAAAAAATTCTTGCTCTTTAAAATAAATATATAACAAGTTATAACTAAACGATTTTTCAACAAAACAAAATAACAAATAATTGGATCGTTCACACTTATTTTCTGACTAACATTGCGATTTTCATACATGGTCCAGTTATCATCTCTACATACAATCGCTTCAATGTCATTGGAATTATGCTGCCTGAGACTTTTCCCTTCCCTTGCTTGGGTGGAAATTCTTGAAATACCATTATCATACTCATTACAAAATCAAATATAAACAAGATCTCTTTGTACATTCAAATAAAAGGACAAAAAAATTATGTACAATCTAAGTTATAATGTTTGTTTATGAGAGTAACTGAAGAGATTTTTTTCATAAGTTTTTTTTATAACATTTTTTTGGTTCTTGTTAATCTTTAACAAGAATTTTGATAAATAAAACAAACTAAGTATGGCGGTTGGTGGCATTATTTATAATTTTTTGAAATTTTTCAGTCTCTCTCTTTTTCATCTCAAGCCTGTATGGATAGTACCTGCTTTTTTATTAAAAGACAGTTATCTTTACATAGTAAAGCATGATAACATGGTACAAAAGGCCACCCTACTTCATAAAAATATTTCTCACCGGAATCTCAATAATAGCACCTGAGTTTTTGCTTTCACATATTATTATTTTAAATAATTCATTTTTACAATTTTCTTCTCATGTATATTCTGGAGATCTATTCTTTTATCAAATCATACACCAAGGGAGAGAATCAAGCAATGTAAATAAAGTGGCCCTTGTACTCCTTGTAATGCAATAAATATAAATAAAAATCTACAGAAAATAAAACATAACAAACTATAACAACTCAAGAAGACTGTTAACACAATTTCCATACAGGCTTGAGAGAAAACTGTTTCAGCACTGAAAAGCCTGATATCAAAACAACTTTGTGTTGTTTGTAGAATTTGTCCAGCAACTGATTTTAACAAAGCCTACCTTTTAATCTTCTTTACCCTATTATTGCTCTTAAGCTTCAAAATATCAATTCCCACAATTGAAAGTTTTCAATTCATGTATTGTTATTTAATATATCGTTCTGCAAAATTAAAAAATCTGATCATTACTTACATAGGTTTCAGAGTAGTTGCAATTGACAAAAGATTATTTTTGATTGTCAAGTGTAATTTGCAATTATGAACAATTTTTTACCTCTTAAAATCATTACACTTTATTTAAAATAGGGACTATTATTAAATATGTTAGCCTGAATCTAGTTTAAATTAGTAAACTTGAAGAGAGATAGCTTTGTCAGTCATATAGAACACAGGTTGTGTTCTACATGGCGCTGACAGCTGGAATTAGGAAACTACTTCTGTCATCAGTGTCTTGGTGCTGAACAAACTCTGAGCTACATGACTTCCTCACAGCCGATGTCTCCATGCTGTCTTCGCTGTACAGGCGTTTGATGCCATCATACAGGTCTTCCTCTTCATCATCCACCGCCTTCCTTTTGATGGATTTGGAGCGCTTGACCACACGAAACTGATATCCAGAGGGCAGAAAACCATGCTTTGTCAGGTGCTGACCAATCATTTCTCTGCATTGAATGAAGGTCTGGTTGTTGATCTGAAAGCACAATGAATTTGTTCCCAAAAGGTGTCTTCAAAAGGCATTTTTTTAAAAAGAGACTTTTTTCCTTCAATTCTTAAAATTATATTAAATAATTTTTTAACATTTTTTCACCTTAACCAAATTAAAAGGACGAATTGAGAAATCTGATTTCTTACATCTGCCACTTGCTGGACCATGCTAATGATGGAGAACCAGTTAGGGGTGATCTGTTCCAGTTCCAGGCTGACTATGGATAGCACAAGATTGATGGGGCTGAAGACCGCCAGCTGGTGGTTTCCCAAACAATGGAAGATCTTCCGCATCATCAAACTCAGGTGCTGGGAAGGAGTCAGGTGGCTCAGTCCATCGAGCAGTTTGGGGTAACAACTCATAAGCAAACCATGGATCTGCAATCAAGCCAGACAAATTCAATCTTTAGTTCAATACTGACACTCAATATATACCAAAAAAATTCTACTTCATAATTTAAATACACAGAATTTGAAATCCGTTTTCATTATTTTACATAAGTGTGCATAAAGCTCCAACTTACAATGTGAAGAAGATCAACTGCTGTGGCTTGTTTAACGTTCCAGGACAGTTTGTTGAGAATAATGGCCTCCATCCTCAGAACTTCTGCCACGGAGCAGGCACACTTGATAGTCTTCACAAGATCCTTGGTACTTGGTATTACCTAGGAAAATAACAATAATAATTTTAACTAAATTAAACACATAAGATGCGTTACCAACTTCTCTTTATAACAAGGAGCAACATGCGTTGTTTGTTATATAGCAATCAACACATGTAAATCATGTCATCTAAAAATATTGTTCATACCTCATCCTCTTCTAGGGTTTTAGCTGCTATGTACAAGCAGCAGATGGCTACACAGGGAAGATACTTGGGGCGGACCTAGAAAATCAAATAATTTTTATTCAGTCAGAGACACAGCATAAGAATGTAAACAGGTAAAATAATCAAAACACATCCACTGAAGCGAATCATTTCTACTAAGTTCTGCTGTAAATTCTTCACATTTCAAAATGACTTTGAAGTTCATGAATATTCATAAAAATTCTGCTGTTTAACATTCTTTGATTGTAATTTTGTAAAGTTATGCACTTGCCTAATAATTGAACATGCATGAATGATCAGTGAAGGAGTAAACAATCAAGGTGTTTACCTTTACAAGATTCAGAAAGCGGTCAATGAGGGAAATGGCCAGTCCCAGAGTTTCCGGGGAAAATCTGAACTCTGCGTTCAATGACAAAACCCAGCCAACAATTCTGTCTCTTTGGAAACCAAGGACCTCCTATTAAAAAAAAGAATTTTTACATAAGAAAATGTGCTTGATAAAGAAAATAAAAGAAATCTACCATAACATGAATATACCATATCATAACTCGATTGGAAGCTTAAACCAGTACATACATGTCATTGATATTTTTTGCCAGCCAGTTGTGTCACTTAATCTTTATTAAATTATTCACTTTAATTATGAAGTTTGGAGTTTTGCAAAAATTAAGAATTGCTAAATTGAAAAGAAAAATAGAACACACTGTTCAAATATTTTGAACAAATAAAGAAGGATAAGAGAGAAACCATTGTTATTTAATGTGTTTATAAGTTTAAAGTTGAAAGCTATACATTTAGAATAGAATGAGTGAAATAACTCTAACATGACTTCATAATTGAAATAAATGCTTGCATGAATAGCTCCAATAAAACATTAGTTCCCAAAATAAATAACTGATTGAGTCAGTGACAAGACAAAAGACATAGAAATGACAATAAATTAAATAACCAACGGTTGTTAGAACAACAATAATGTTAAACACGAGCACCTGCCAACAATCACTGTTCACTGTTTACTGGTCTCATGATCAATGACCTTGAAAAGCTGGGGTTTAAATGGAGTTATAAATAACTCCTGTCATACAGATAGAAATTAGGTCAAAACAATGAAACCTGTATTATAAATTCATATTAATTCAAATAAATGCAAATTATTCCATTGTGTTGTCATACATGTAACAAAGGAATGATGCAAAAATTCATCTTGCTTTGTTTTCAATGTTATCTTTTTTTTTTTTTTAAAGATATAAATAGGTACACCTTATTGTAAATCTATTTTCACTTTGGATTTTCAGTCTTACCATTACAAATACAAGCCAAAACTACTGTAAATTGAGAATTTTTTAAATTGTTCAATAAACATCAAGGAATAAATGGGGTATTGAGTTTAGAGGAAAGGTTTGGTTTACAGGAAAACACTTAAAGGGATACTGGTCATGGAGGACAGTTTGTAGTACATGTAACAACTAAAGAATGCATCATCTTACTCAACATCCTACACATTTGTCGTCAATGGAATGTTTACAACAATAATCTACACATACTTCCTTATTCTGATAGAAATCATTGATATTGTATGAAATACGTCATCCAATATTTAAGTAGTGTATGCAATTTTTAGTAGTCTTATTTTGTAGTATAAAACATTAAGACCAGTCAAATCACTCTAAATGAGAAAACTTTTGATGGGGGAAAAAAAATCAAAGTCTCAAGACTATAGTCAACTTCAATTCAAGGAGTCATAGTAAAAATTTAAGGATTTGACAGTTTTATAAAAGCCTATATCTACACAGTGCTTCTTTTAAACGAAATAAACTGTTTAATGAGATCATGAAACAGATCCTGTAAGTAGTCTTACATCAGGGGATCCTGTAGATTTGTACAAGAAGGGTGACCACTGACTGCTCTTTGCAAGGTGCTCCCCAAGCATCTTCATCAGATGCTTAGCATCGAATCTCTTGTGTGACTCCATCCTTTAAACCCCAAACTGCTGCACCAAAACACTGAAAAAAAAGAGTCCATTCTTAGTAGATACTTACAACAATTCGATTAAAACACAGAATATTCATTCTGGAATGTTCAATGACAACAATCAGATAATCATATAATACTAGAATGTTATAAAACAGCTGATATAGTAACCAGTGGTTTCAGGTAAATTAATAATATCAAGTATTAAATCTATTCAATTCAATGTTTCTTTCAACTTTGGTCCCTTATACCAATATTTTCTCTCGAAATTATTTATTATATTCATCTTTTACCAATGTCAAAATGGCTTCCATGATTCAGCTGATGCAAACTCAACATCGAATGTGAAACATACGAATATTCACTCACCTGATAAGAAAAATGGAACGAGAGTTGAACTAGGATGTTCCCCTGTTCCATTAACACTATCCTGCTTACATTGATGTTTTTAAACCTCCATCTTCTGTCGAATAAACGAAAACTAAAAGAGCTGTGTATAATAGTTGCGTTCCAAGGAAATTCCTTGTTGGTAAGGGTCAAAATTAGTTCCCAGTGTCTATATCAGTATTCATCCGCAGAGTAAAAACTTAAAATAATTGTAAAAAATTTTGTATGATTTTTGTTTGCATAGACTAAACACAAAATACGACAAATTTTCAGTTTGCATCAAATAAATAAACTAATATTTAACCCACTTTTTTAAAGAATTAACGGAGTAGCTAACGCGGAGGGAGAACTACGCCCTTAGCTGCGAACAAGTGTTGTTTTCATCATTTTGGGTCAGAGCTGTCAAACAAGGAAACTATGAGGTAAAGGGACATTTCACAGACAAGCTTATGTACAGTTTATTTATTTAATAGTTAAAAAGTATATTCTAGTTGCAGGTGGAAAGCTAGTGTCTAGTTTCTGTTTTTTATCCATCACAATTTTTATGCTGATGTTTACAAAACAAACTATTTTTAGTCCACATTTGAATAGACAAATACGACCAATCAAAATAGAGGTTACAAATCTTAGATGTACGGAGAAAGGGTTTTACAAAAGCGGTTTTGAATATGCGCCAAATTTTAAAAATTTTGTGTTGACAGCTGCCGTCTGCAAGTAGCGTAATGACAAGCGGAGAAGATCAGACGCAAATTGCTGCGAGGATTTAATTGAAGGACTTTACACAGTCTCAGCAGCAAAAATGGTCCAAGGAACGATTGACTGCAGTGAACAAGTGATAAAAAAGCTCTTCGACAACATTATGGATCAAAATCAGCTGAGCGTGTTGAACCAAATCACTTCCAGGGAATCCTCAGAAAAAGTACTTTTTCTTATAGGCCTACAATACATGTATAAAAATTTAAATATCAGGCCTGGAGCTTGATTTGATAAACTTGTAAAATTATCAATTGCATTATAAAACATTGAATAATTGCTTATTGAAATATATGATATAAATTTAATCTAAAAAAATTTTTTTGGGCAGTTTGCAGACTTAATAACTAGTCTAGAAGAAAAATTGAAAAGATGTGGACACCTAAAAAAGGTATAAAAATCATAGATGATTTAACAACAGATTAAGATGATTAATGTATTAATTACTTGCATGTACTTGTGAGAGAAATTTTTTTTTTATATATATATATAATAGACACGATAACACAAGTTTTCAATTATTGTAAATATATGAAACACTTTAAGATGTAATTTAAGAATACACTGTTATTCTAATTTATTTTATATACTGAATAACTGATATCATAAATTTAAAACTTCAGTGATAGTGCTATATTTGTAAACTTATCTATATTTATAACAGGGTAACATTATATGTGCTCAAAGAGACAGAGCTGTTTCAACAATCCGGTGTTTGACACACTTCTACACTTGTACTTCTGTTACTTTCGCCACTGCAGTTAGCTCTCTGGATCGATTTCTATCCAAAGTCAAGGTATTTCATATATCCAAGAAAATTTGAATGTCTTTTTAAAATATTCACTCAAATCTTTTAATAATCAAAAGCTAGGGTGGGGAAATCTAAATTGTAAAACTTTGACATTTTAAATTGCAGGTACAACCAAAGTATTATTCCTGTGTGGCAACAGCTTGTTTTTATCTATCCATTAAATTTCTAGACGAGGACGAGGTAAATTTGATTTAAAATTCCTTCTCTTCATACATGAAATTTTACATTTCCTTTTTATATCATTTGGATCATTTTAAGATAAACATGTTCAAATAAACCTTTCACCAGAATGCACCATCAGCAACGCAGTTGTCTAACTTGATGCAGCATGCATGGAAATCCTCAGATTTAAAACGAATGGAAATGGTCATCCTCCAAAAATTGGATTGGAATCTCTGGGTTGAAACCTGTCCGTCTCTACTTAAAACTTTATGTGATATCATTCAAAATTTTACCACATCTCCAATGCTGGACCAACTTATACAAAAGTTTGAGACCTGCATCAACTACAGCTCATGTGCAATCTATTCTGTAAGTTAAAATGTTAATAATTCAAAATTGTAATACATTTTAATTGTATATTTTCTCAAAGCCAGCATATTCCCAAAGATTAATTGTCAGCATGCTATACAAATTTTGAGTATCATACTTTTTTACTCCATTTAACCACTGTGTCTCTTTTCTTGATAGACTGCTACCTTGGCTCTTGCCCTGATTCATCACAGTCTCAAAGAGAGTAATTTGATGAACGATGCTGTAAGACAGTGTGTTTTAGATCTTCACAACATCTGCCAGGTAACATTTATAGTTTAAATTCAAATGTTGGGATTATAAACATACGGTACAAGCTGTGAATTATAATTGTATTCATTTCAAATTTCACTCAGTGACACTTGTAGTACAGAAAAGAAGCAGATATTCAGAACGATTTAATCAATCTAAGAGTATGTGTATTTTTATTATGAATTAAATAAATTTATATCATTCCAGGTGTCAGATGCTGAGTTTTATGAATGTCAAGCAGCAGTAGGTCAGGTGCTTGATAACTACAAGAACAGTCCAAAAACCCATCCACGCTGTCTTCCAACACCCAAACCTTTCCTCCGGCCAAACCTGGTATCACGTCCCAGTCTGTATGGAGATTCAGAGTTACCTGCCATTGAAGAAAATCCTTCGTTGGAAGTGGTAGTCAGTGAATCAGAGAGGTGAGAAAATCTTCCTTGTTGAAAGGTGTTTTTTTTCTTTTCAGTCATCCCATTTCTTATGATATTAGAACTGTGTTAATTTTTTCTATGATTCCTCTTTTTTGGGTTAATTGTGGAAAGTGTAATAATTTCTCAATTTTTATTTTCTTCTAGTGATATATTTATAAAGTATGTGGACCAAAAGTATGTGTATGGAGGTCAAAGTTGGAGCCGGTGTATTCTACCTCAGAAAAGTGCCACATGTAGTTTGGAGTAATCTTTGAAGTGCAATATTACAAACATTTAGAATGCCAAGTTTAAGCATATCCTGTTATAAATCAAAATTATTTATTTTTACAGTTTTACATTGAATATTGTTTTATTAATAGTAAGCAAATTACTTACAGAAAGTTAAATGTAAAGCTGTTTTAATTGAAATTTTATGTTTTAATGATGTGTTATTTTAATGCTCCCTTATTTATTTAAATCTTAATGACATTGTACAGTGAGAGACAAAGAAAAGTCTTAAATGCTGGGTCATAGACATCTTATTTTGTTTATTTACACAAAATGTCTCTAGCATAACACAGTAAATGAGTATTCTGTAACATATATAGAAAAGTTTATCTAGTATAAAAAAAATTTCCGTTGGAAAAAAAAATATTCAGAAATCCATTGTTGTATAGGTAGCTATAATAATTATTATTTTGTATTTAGTGTTTTAAATGTTGTGTGTGTGTGGAGTAAATCTGTATTGTGTGTGAATTCTATGAAAGGTTTTGTGTATGAATAGAAGTTAAACTTATTTAGAGACTGTATTAAAATTGGTGCAAATAAATTATTTTTTATACAAATCAAGAATTGTTTTACCCATACCCAAAATGCAAAATTAGTAATCTTTTTTACAATGAATATTGAACTTCGTTGTACTTTATCATACAATAATCACATTGTTGACTGGCCTTTGTCTTGTATTTTTGGGTTGTAAATATTAACAGTGAAATGGTTTACCTTATTAATAGGGATTAACCAACCTCATGACCCCTCATTAATTTGGTAATAAATCAAGGTTCATTGACCTACTACTTGCGTATGTAAAAGCTGGGTTAATGGTCTATTAGGTTATTACACGGACTGAATCTCTCACTTTTAAACAAGTAATCATCGAAGCATTTTAATACACAAATAACGCACTCCATACTTCAAAATACAAGTGTTGACATCAAAATTAATGTCGCCAAATGCATCGCACGTCTCAAAAGCGCTGTATTATTGAAAATGAAGTTTCAAAATTTGGATTATCACTTGCATTGCTTGTTTATATATATCTCAACAATTTTGTATTTCTACGGTTCTACGGGCAGTTTTTAATGTGAATACTATCATCCGTTGTGTTCTAGAGGTCTTTCAAATTCACTTCTCCCTATTTTACCACATACCATGCGATGACTTATCAAAATTTAGATAAAAAAGTCAATTATGATAAATAAAGATATATATATATACTAGTATATATGTACAGTGTGCATTTCTCAGTTTTCGAATGTTACGTGTAGATCAAACGTGTAACTTTCACGTACATGTGCAGGTACCCGTTAGTTTGCTTTTAAAACCTCTTTATTTTTTTCTGAATTCTCAGATTGTAATAAATGTTATTGTTAAAACATGTGTATGTCCATTTACCGATACAAGGTTAAATGTAACCTATTAATTTAAAGCAATATATTTACATCTACCAAGCATAATTTCCTCTATTTTTTACGGAAACTTATAGTTAATTCATAGCTCTATAGAAACATCCAGGATGAAATCTACACGCCGTATTTATCGATTGGTCGAAATCTACAGCGGCTGAAAGTGACAGGACTGAAATTGACACGCCCTGTTTATCGATTGGTCTGAACCTACAGCGACCTTAGTAAAATCCCGGACTGCACGAAATAATCATGACGATGCCAGACTGTTTCTTTAAGCTAACGTACTTTTGTACATCAACAGTAATTTAGTGAATTTTACTAACTTTTCATAATCAGTTTATTAATTAGTTAAAGAAAGATGTTAATATAAACAATAAAATGCTTTCTTTGATGATTCATGCGGGTTATGAAGGTAGCAATCATTGCAGGAAAAATTTACATAACCCGGTAACGCGGGTTATGTATTTTTGTCTGCAGTGTCGCTACTTTTATATCCCGAATGAATCGCCAAAGAAAGCATTTTATTGTTTAAATGAGCTGTATTGTTTGGATTATTATTTTGCTGCAAAATCGTGCTAGTGTGTTAAGTCTGCATATAATTTAAACTTTTATGATAAATAAGATTTGAAAATATTATTAATTTTTGTCAGAGGAAAGATTTGTCTTCTAAGGAAAATATAGCAAATCTATTTTTATACAGGACGAGGAATGAATTCAATATATATTTATTAGTTTTATACGATTCAAAATGGTTTGGGACAGTATGTTTTATGAACCTTTTGAATCCTTTTCCGTACTTTACGGCTTTAATGAAATTATGTAGAAAATGAATTAGTTTCTTGATATACTATATTAAAACACGGGAAAAGTAATCCCGATACATATGTTCAATTTGACATTATTTCAAAGGGGAGTCAAGAACTTGTTTGATACCGTTTTTGGAAAGACTGTATGCATTCTCGATATTTTTCATTAAGCAAAAATGGACAAAACTCTGAGATTTGTTTCTTAATTCCTTCATATATTACATATATAAATGTCAGTTTAAACCATGAATTTTCGTTGTGTTTACCAAATAATGGAGACCCGGCACACCTTTTCAAACAACACTACTGTTATGAAGCATCGTTAAAAGATTTCAATAAACTTGTAGGCACCTTTCATTTACAAGATCTTGACCTTTAAGTTTACATGATTGTACACATTTAATGAGTATAATGACTTTGGCGCAAACTCCGCACACAATTACTTTGATACTTAGGCACTGTCATTGCACAAGGCGTCAGAGCTAAAAGTATATTTCTTTAGCTTGTAAATAAATGATTTTGCTAATGTCTCGAAACGCACGAAAGAAACTAAATTAAACCATTTCTGATCAAAAGTCCAATTTTTTTAAAATAGCTATGTCTTAATTAAATATGATGCGATTTCGCAAAGAAACTCTTCAATCATTTTATCTGATTTTTCGCTTCAATAACGGCTTATTACCCTGTAATACTTTTAGAATCCTCAATTATGCTTTCTCGTTACTCCTAAAATATTTAAACTATGAACTACGGCTATTTCCTTAAAAAAAAATAATACAAAGCGTATACATGTGTATGTGTATATACATTATGTATATATACATAATGATTGGACTATGGATTGGATCGTTAAGTTCTAGAACTTTGTTTTTATATTCATTCCATGATGTTTTATTAGATAGTCCGCCGTTCTGTACGTATTCTTTGTGTCATCTGATTCACTCGGATGTGAAACACGTACTTTTATTTCCCAATGATATATCTAAAATGATATTTATACTTCAAACGATAAGTTAAAGGTTATAGTACTAAATATTGCAAACAATTGATAATAGATAAAAAGACCAAAAGACGGTATTTTTGTTTCAACATCTCCATTTCTTTTTCTGGTTTTCCATCTTTCCTCAAGCTTGGGGTACAAATTTATTAAGGTCTTCCGTTTCCAACGGAAGACCTTATAGTTTTCGTACTGTTTCTTATTATTAAGGTCTTCCGTTTCCAACGGAAGACCTTATTGTTTTCGTACTGTTTATTATTATTTTTTTTTTCCAAATTTTGTGCACGCGATTTCTCGAAAACTACTCAACCGATCTGAACAATTTTTTCACAGATGATGGGAAATTATCTGAATTTTATATGTTTTTGAATTTTTTGTCGTCGTCACTTCCGGTCCGGATTTACGGTCGATTTTGTAATTTTTGACGACCAATTTTGTGCAGAGTTGATCTCAGAAACTATAAAAGATATGACTTTGAAATTTTCAGGATAGGTAGAGCATGGTTTGAAGTTGTGCACTATTTAGTTGTTTTGCATCAGTGGCGCTATTCCTTGGAGCTCGCTTAGGCACAAAAATGGGGTACAGATTTCGAATCAAAATTTCCATATGTTTTGATCAGTATCTTTTTATCAGTTGATATTTTGACAAGACATATAGAACAAAAGTAGTAGAGAATCAAAAGTTCTATCCAATAAAATCAAGAAAAAGGGGCTGGCCCCTTTAATTAGGGACCAAGAGACTCGTAAATTCTATTACGAATAACTTGAAAACGATAAATATTTTGTTATGCATTATAAAAATTAAAGTTGTTGATCTCTACATTATCGGTTTGAAAGAGTCATCGTCAGGCCCATGTCTGACGTAATTAGGGTTTTTATTTTTTATCTTCAATTTTCTTTTTTTTTTTGGGGGGGGGGGGTAATTTTGAAATTCTATCGATATCTCATGGTATCATTTTATCTATAAAAAAAAAAATCGGACGGAAGACCTACTCGTTACTCGTAACGAGGTCGTATCTAGTTATTATTATTTTTTTCCACGAATTTTGTGCACGCGATTTCTCGAAAACTATTCGGCCGATTTCGACCATTTTTTCACAGATGATTGCCAGTGGTCATAATTCTAGAAGTTTTTTGAAATTTTGAAATCGGCACTTCCGGTTCCGATTTACGGCCGATTTTGTAAGTTTTTACGACCAACTTTGTGCAGACATAAACTCAGAGACTATCAGAGATGTGAATATAAAATTTTCAGGATAGGTAGACCATAGTTTGAAGTTGTGCACAATGCAATTTTTTTACGCCAGTAGCGCCATTTCTATGAGCTCGCCTAGGCTCGAAAATTGGGTACGAATTTCGAATCAAAATTTTCATACGTTTTGATCTGTATCTTTTTATGAGTTGATATTTTGTTAAAACATATATTATAAAAGTAGTAGATAATCAAAAGTTCTTTCCAACAAAATCAAAAAAATGGGGCTGGCCCCTTAAATAAGGGGCCAAGACACTCGTAAACTCTATTACAAATAACATAAAAACGATAACGATTTTGTTATGCATTATAGAAGCAAAGTTGTTAATCGTAACAATATCTAATAGGTAAAATCATTGCCACGCCCATTTATTACGTAATTAGGGATTTTTAGGGGCCAAAGTACTTAAACTTTGACGCAATATATCTAGAGAAGTAGACATATTTTGTTAAGCATTGTAGAAGAGAAAATGTTTGCATTGATGATTCTAATCGATTCCATTAATCAAAATAACAATGTATGTCCCCATTAAGGATCTAGAAGGCTGGCCCCTAAAATATTCAATCATTTGTATCTCAAAAATGATCAACAATTTTAGATGGGTGTAAGAACAAAAAATGTTAGAATTCTTAAGACATTTTCAAAGAAATCAAGAAATAGGGGCTGGCCCCTTTAATAAGGGGCCAAGACACTCGTAAACTCTATTACAGATAACTCAAATACGATAAAGATTTTGTAATGCATTATAGAAGCAAAGTTGTTGATCGTTACAATATCTATCAGGTAAAATCATTGCCACGCCCATTTATTACGTAATTAGGGATTTTTAGGGGCCAAAGTACTTAAACTTTGACGCAATATATTTAGAAAAGGAGACATATTTTGTTAAGCATTGTAGAAGAGAAAATGTTTGCATTGATGATTCTAATCGATTCCATTAATAAAAACACCAATGTATGTCCCCATTAGGGATCTAGAAGGCTGGCCCCTAAAATATCCAATCATTTGTATCTAAAACATGAATAACAATTCTAGATAAGTGTTCGAACAAAAAATGTTAGTATTCGTGAGACCTTTCGAATGAACTCAAGAAAAAAGGGCTGGCCCCTTAAATTAGGGGCCAAGACACTCGTAAACTCTATTACACATACCTTAAAAACGATCAAAATTTTGTAATGCATGATAGAAACAAAGTTGTTGATCGTAACATTATCAGTTTGTAAAACTCATTTCAAAACCCATTGATGACGTAATTAGGGATTTTAGGGATATAAAATCTTAAATCTTTAATGTGCTGTATGTGAAAAGGCAAAACTCTTTGATAAGCATTTTAAAGGATATTGACGATGGTATATAATATCTGAAATGGAGTGGTTATCTCAAATTTCATTGATATTTTAATCGTATCGTTTAAAAATTGAACGGAAGACCTACTCGTTACTCGTAACGAGATCGTATCTAGTTTTTTTTTTTTACAGTTTTACCTACGCTCACAATACTTGAATAAATACACTTACGCCAGTGGCGCTCTTCGAGAATTCAGTGTTAGTGCAGATTGGCTTAGTTCTCTCTTCAAATCTTTTCACACGACCATTAAACCAATTATTTCTAGAATTATAGTCATTTAAAAGAAAAACTAGCCATTCAATGCCATTGTTATATTGTTTATTTGTACAAAAACAGAACTATGCAAAAGGTTAATTCCTAATAACTCCACTTTGTGTCGCTTTGTACCGATTTACTTGTCAACAAAGTAATCTCTGCTCCCAAAATCTAAACAATTTGATTATAATATATATCACACTTGCAAGCAAAATTCTGAATTATCAGTGTGTTTCAATTGTACTATATTAGTTTACAAGAGTAAAATTGACATATACAAACAGTTGGAATCACTTTTTTTCAATGTGCAAATTGAACAATATGTTGAAAACAAAATTCAGACTGAACAACAAATAAGATTTTATCATAATCTCAACGTCTGTTCTGCCATGATACTTTGATCATTTATTTACATTCTTATCATGAATGAGCCTAGAAGAGCAAATCATGCATCAACTGCTACACCCGCCCTGCATTTCTCAACAGTCGTCTTCTCTCAAGCGCTTGTCGTCTGCGCCTTAGCTGGGGCAGACGTGGGAAACTGAACTGAAGCATGCACTGACAACGCCCGTTGATGGTCGAAATTTTAGGGGTGGTTCCTGCTGGACACGGCACCAATGGTCGACAGGGGGCGTTAGGTAAATTCAGGACCAGCGGCGGTAGGGTCGGGGCGGCAGTGGTAGGGGCCGGGGTGGTCACCTGTGCGGCCAGCTCTAGGAGGTTCCTGATTTCCTCGTCAGTCATTCCAGAAACGCCTTGTCGCAGCTCACATCTAGAAAGACAGAGCATAGTTTGATAATTCTTCATGTGAGAAATACATTGTATGAAAAACTATTCTAACAATATCCTTGCAGAAACGATTCCTAAAGTACATGAAGGTTATTATTGACGTTTTATTTTATCCTTATTCACACCCACACTCACAATCTTTAATTAGAAGAATGGTGCTCATCTATTTGAATAAATTAAACGATATTACACACATTTATTTCAAAAAAATTCAAACCACATTACAAACAAATATTTTGTGTCAAACTGGTTTAGTTCACAGGCACGTAGCATCGGTTTATAAAAAGGGGGGGGGGGCAAACTCATCCAAAAAAAAATTGGACCAAAAAAAAAAGGAATTCTCAAAATCATGATGAAAAACCTAGCCCGTGTGGGAGGAACTCATTCAAAAAATCTATACAAGCAGACAAGCTTGTTCCCTCCAAACATAATAGTGTACCACGATAATCGTAAGACGCAAGTACGGTCTCTATAGGCATCGTACGTTGCTAGTGGCAACTCGTCTACGAACAAAATTGTACCTACATGTACGACTGGCACGTCAAATGTCCGTCCGTCTGACGTTGCACTTTCAATACAACTTCAACATGATTTTTTAACGTTAACGCCACGACTGGCAAAACCCGTAGCACACGCACGATCACCAAATACGTACGGCCAGTTGTGACTGAGGCTAACTGTATATAACTACAATTTTTAGGTATCTTAAAATGTCTGCAATAAGTTTGGGATGTACATGTATTTGTTTACTGTTCCTTTAAAACAAAATGTTATTCAGGACGTCCGGAAACAAGTTTCTGATTTGATATTATTCTGGCGATATTCAAATCTACGAGCAATCTATTCATGGAAATCTGTATCCAATTATCTTTTGAATATTCGAAGCAGTGATAACATCCGTAATCTTATAGGTTACAAATGACGTCAGACATTTATGTTTACAAATGCAAAGAAGAATTACGGCGTAAAGATAAGCATAACTTTTTAACAAATATATAAACTGAATATGTAAACAATTTTCAATTTAAATAACAATCTTCAAAGACTATATTATGGTGTTTACTATTCAAAGATCAACAGTAAACTAAGATCGTTCTTCTCTTGCTATATTATCTACGCAACTCGGAAATGTTTTGCAAGGGTCTTATTACTCTTGTTTACCAACAATGATGCTAATTTTGCCACGTATTTATAAACGGTTGGCACTATGTAATACTGTTCACATCAGCATCTTTTTTTTTTCATACAAAAAGCTTGAAGAATAGGCGCAGTTCTCCTATAGGACGACAGAGGTATTAATATTCAGAGGAGCTTTCATTGTAATCTATGGCGGTCACATATAATACAAGAAATCTCTCTTGCCCAAAACAAAGTTCACTGACTCATAATAGCCGGGTGAGCACCATTATTCTATGGTAATTCCTGAAAGAACGTGATGAAATATGTACATGTATATCAATAGTGACCATTAGATGAACCCTCCCAAACATTCATGGACATTGATTCAAAGAATTCAAAGCTTTCGCCGATATGGTACTTTTTGAAGACTAAGGGGATATTTTGAGAGACAATACAATCTAGGTGTTCCAATTCAATTATATAAATGGCGGTCTTTAGAGTTATGCCCGTCTAATGGAATACATCATTGGTATGTATGAATAACCCGCCGGACACTAATTGCATTAATGCACGAAAACTGAAGTGCTTCCTTTTAGACAGAGCTACGCTTTTACGCACCATGATTTTTACTTTCATACCATAAGTACCATATCGGCGAGTGCAGCCCCGAATTTATGGTTGATACTTTGGATAGTGAGGGAAGTGGAATTTGCTCACAATGGTTTACGCAGTTATACGAAATTTAAGTTGCCCAATCTTGCAAATTCAATCTTGATGATAGGAAGAACAATATGAGGGGGGGGGGGTAAACCTAAAATTAATACTTTTTTCTAGTATTTGTTAGAAAAAATGGTTATTAGACTAGTATGTAAAGATGTAGAAAATTTTCCAAAGAGTAGAGATTTTGTGGTTATCTTTCAAGATTGTAGGCAAATTGAACATCAGTTTATCGATGTGTTTCATGTTTTTGTTATGAAAATCTTTTAACGTTTTTTTTACAAATACCATGTTGTATATCTTTTGGTTTCACAGACTAGTTAGTAAAATCTAGTATTATCAAACATAGTAAGACAAACTTTTACATCCACCAAGTAAGATTCTCACTATTTTTTTTTTATGGAAATTGATTGTAATTCATAACTCTGTAGAATCTGACGGGACTGAAATCTAGATGCTCCTTATACCTTTAGCAAACCAATTGCAAGAAAAAGCACGACTGAAAAAATAATCATGATGATGCCAGACTCAATTCCCATAGGAGACGATTTAAATACTAGTAGCTGTTTCTTTTATCTAACGTACTGATGTACATTAATTTACAATAAAAAGAAAATTATATGTCTGACTTTTTCCTACCAATCGAATAGTTTGTTAATAGAAAGATGTAAATATACATGTATAAACAACAATATGATTAATTTTATGATTCATGTGGGTAATGAAGGTAGCGATCATTGCAGAAAAAATACATATCTTTTTCTGTAATGTCGCCACCCTGATATTCCGCATGAATCATCAAAGAAAGCATTTTATGGTTTAAAATTAACACAGTTTACAAGAATATCTCAAGGACCTGAGAACAATATGGGAGTAAACTTTCTCTTTTAAAATATGTCCACATGGGATGCATATCGAAGTCACTCAGAAATATATTGAATATTATACCATGTGATCTCTTCCAATTTAAGTCTATTCACGTGGGTGTTTGAAAAGTACATGTAGAGGTAAGGGTTTTCATTGGCTGTAACGAAAAGGTCATGACCGCAGCTCTGCAAATGGGAAGGAGCTGTTTTCGCAAGTCTGACTTATAAGGCACACAGATGTACAAATGTCATGACTAAAATTTTATGCAAAATGTTTGTTCTCTCTCCAATACTTTCTGTCTTAAATATTAAAAATTGCAATATGACCACTTTGTATAAGCAAGCCTTTAGTTACCGCCTTGCCGTGTTTATCCATTCTTCCTCTTACCAGAAATACTCACCCACAGGTACTGTCACTGAAGCGTGAAAACCCCGGGCAGTTATCAATCGTCTGAGCGCATTTACAACTGCATGTGTCTTCGTCCCAAACTTGGTTTGGTGCACACCGTACGCTTCCTCTATTGGTACACATGCACCGGCATTCACGCGCTATAAAGGACTGAAGGGGATTACAGTGATATGGCTTTACAGTGCATGTTGGTTCACAAGAATCATGCTGGGTGATGTTTACTAGTTGTAAGCCCTCATAGTCAGTGCTGGGGGACCCTGGGTATGGAATAGTTGACTTAAAGACCTAAAAAAAAAGATCACATAATAACCGTAAAACTTGGGATGATGAAAAAAGTCTGTAGTTTTGTGTGTGTTTTAGAGGGTGGGTTGTCCCTTTGTTTGGTTTTTAAGGTTAATGATAAGGTTAATTAAGGGGGGGGGGGTAATGAGACTTGGTGTATGTCAACTAATCACTCATTAGCTCTTTTCTTAACGTTTAAAAATGATTTTTTTTAGCCCTAAAATTACTTTTATATGTCCCAGTTTATTGTTTTAAAGCGTTTGCAACGCAAAATCCCTGAACACTTCCCTTCCTATTTTGGGTTATGTATTGAAACCTGAACCGGTAAATGGGGCGTTCAAAACAGAAAATCTGGACCTTTTTCCTTTCAGTGGATAAACGTAGTTTGGGTACAAAGGTACTGTAAATTCCTAATTAAACCCGAGGAATTAATATCCGCGTAAAATCGCGAGAAGCCCATCTCGCGAATTTTAAAATCTCGCTTTTAATTTTCGGATATATGTAAATTACATGAAACTATGATAAAATTTCGGCAATCGCGATTTTATGTTCTCGCGGTTTGTTGGACAAGCGTTCAATCGCGGAATTTTAAAAGTACTCGCGTAAAATAAGGAAACTACAGTATTCATGATTATCAATTCAAATATTGAGAAAACAGTGGAGGAAGCAGAAACTTGGGACATTAATTTCTAGCAAAATTTTAGTTTTAGAGATTGCATTTTATAAATTCTTTTATTCTCTTACCACAACGTGCTTCACGCTGGTTTGTTTGGGCGCACAGGTAAGGACCTCAGATGGAGCACACCCTCCACAGCGTAACACCCGAGTACACGGTGGGTAGTAAATAACGTTGGGGTCGGTATATCGTGGTATGACTACACATTGGTATCTAGGTGAGCAGTAATCGTACTGGGCTAAATCAGACATGCTCAACTCTCCTGAAATATCAAAAAAAGGCATTTTTTGAAATGAGTCCTAAGTCTTCTATACATATCTTTTTTATGCGTACATACAAAAACGAAGGGGAAATTAAGATCATATTTTTACATATAAATGAAGTGTAATTGTACGCATTTTACCGAAATATTTACATTTATTTCAATGTCTTTTTTGTCTGTTATATTACTACGAATCGATTTCGTTCTGTTCAATAAATTAAAATGTCCCATACAACCTTAAATGTCAATACTCTAATATTGCTCAGAATTATTTAAAAATAAGCAAAATGGAATCATTTTTGGAATATTATTAGGTGATAATTTCGGTCGGGGCGGGATCAAATGTATCATAAAGCCCTTCGGCTTTATGGAATTTCATAATACTCAAAAAATGATTTCTTACTGAATTCCTTAAATAAATTTTCAAATAACAAGCAAAAAAAAGTATAACGCAAGCTTACCACCAACATGTTCCCTAGCTTCGTCAGAATTGATGATTTCTAAAATAAGAAAATGTATTTGTTTATATTTTACGCAACGATAACTAGTAATGTTATATGGTACGTACATTGGTAAGTTCACAATTCTAATACCCACCTGATAAGGTTACTGGTCGGCCATTTTTCCTCATGAGTTGAAGGAAGTCCTCCGTTCTAGTCATATTCTTTAACAGTTCCAAATCTGGCTGCATAGCAATCATCAAAATAATAGGTCACCATAGTTTAAGATACAGAATCACAATACACATCACAACAGCTCAAAAGAAATAGTCGAAAAAATTATCTCGTTATTACGAGAAAATTAAAGATCTTTCCTATACGACATAAATATTTCGATATATGTGTTCTTTCTCGTAATAACAAGATAATTTTCTCCTTTTTCTGAGAAAAAAAATATTATGTAATTATGTGATCGATATTTCGCTTTCGTTATTGTCAAAACACGATGCAATTACGAGAAAGTTATATCGCCATTACGAGATCAAACATAAAATATTATTTAAAAGACAAATCGATCACTTTATATAGGGATATAAATTTATTTCATAAATTCTTTTCTTAAAGTTATCATTATTAATATAGTGCTTTTTTTCTAAATGCGTTATACGTATTGGGTTCTGAAAAGTGTATAACTTGTTTAATTTGAACAATTAATAACAAGCGTCACAAACGACACCAAGTCATACCAAAAGAATTTTTGAAGTCTTTATAAAAGTTGAGAGAATGCATGAATGATTTTCTCCCCCTCAAATTGATCGTTATAGGTTCTATGACCCGTTATCACACTATTTCCCTGGTGAATCAAAAGATCAATCTGGCTGGGTTTCAATTATCTTATTCCTTATTTATACTTCTCCCAAAATCTTTCGTGTTTATAGTACATGTATTTGCATTTGTAGTCTATTGTTCAAGCATTTTGTTGCAAGGAATCTAACCAGAATTTCCTGGGTTCAATAAAAAAAATCGAATGTGTTAAATTTTATCAAGACTTATCTTAAACGTAGGTGTTCTGAATCCAAATCCTGCGTATTTAAAAAGTTTAGCTGTGCGTTTTACATACGCATCTTCGCATTGCTAGATATACGGTATTTACAATAAGTCAATCTTTAAGAGAGGGATATTATTCTATGCACAGTAATTGGGTGCACCCCATTTATTCATCAATTTGCACATTCAAATTTTTTCTTGTTTGTTTTGTTAATTTTGTTTATTTTTCGTTCTTTTTTTTATATCGCTTCAAAATGTTTCACCGTTTTATCTAAACTCATGTCGGTACAATTCATCATTCTTTTAATTTTCTCTTGTCATTTGGAAACGTTGATAACGGACTAAATCACTCTTAAATTCAAGTAAATGTATGTCCTGTTTGTTATTATGTTGTCGTAACCATACATTTTGAATATCCTTTTTCTCACAATTCAACTTACAAACAGGTCATTTGTGAGTATGGTGTATATAATCTATCGTGTGTACCTTTTACACAATTTTGTTTAACATCACACGTACGCCATTTCTAGAAATTTTGCGGAACCTGCACCAATTAATGTCCGTTTATTTTTTGTTGGCAATTTCTCTTTTCTTTGACGCCCTTTAGATAAAAAGACATTGGGAAACAACCGACGCTTGTAGGCTAAAGTTATGGACTAATATCACTATACATGGTTTGAATGTGTATCAAGTTATGGTGCAGACTTAGCTGATAAAACGTTTCTCGGGTTACAAAAGTTTGACGATAATATTCGAACCTATTATCAGTTTGATAGCGGTGATGCAACACGTTTTTTAACAGACTTATTCAGGTCAACAAATCGTGTTCGATATCAATCTACGTGCTGTGAGGGAACGTAAATATGTCAATAAACTTAATAAAACCGACGCGATTAACTACGTGTTTTAAGTATTTTTTTTTCGGTGCGTGTGGTTTTTTGTTTAAAATTTATAACCATCACACAAGTACAGCGTGATTTGGTTAGAGTTCGCAGCCGCGTGAATGCGTCGACCTTGAGATACGACCGCCGTAGAAACTAAACTGATCAACATAAATGTGTTAATATTGATAAGGAATATCAATTTGAAATTTTAAAAAAAATATCAATTTTATTTACCCACTGTTAAAACAACAATGTAAAAACTGAAAGTTTCAAATTAAAGAACAGCAAAACTCTTTATTGGTATCAAAACACTAAAATGTCTTATCGGTTTAATTCACGTGTGTAAAAGAGTTTAATACATAAATGACGTCAACTTGAAGTGCGTTAAAAAAATGTTTGCAAATTTTTGTAAAATGAAGTTTCCTTGAAAGTTTGTTGTTATAGACATCTTATTCACCCCCCCCCCCTTTTACAATCTCTGACACCACACTCAAACTCAGACACCACACTCAAAAGCTAGAAATTTTTCATTATCACGTTATATTGAATCCAATAATTCTTCTATTCGAGCGCATTAAATACACTTAATAGAATAAAATCGGTACACGACATCTTCTATTCTAATTACAAACAAATGGACGGTCTATCAGGAATCTTCTCGCCCCATTATTGTGAGATAATGGTGAACACGGAGGCCATTGATTTCAGTCTTCCGTCCTGGACATCACATATACATCAGTGTCCGGCAGATTATGGACCGGGGATTGAATCGCGTAGTTAATTAGAGCTTGTCAACCACCCCCCTCCCCCTTCTGGCTTAAACAAAAGATCATTTATTCAATGCAAAAAAAAAAGGATTCTGAATTATCAACAACCTATGTGTACCATTCAAATCCACCATTTGTTATTTTTAAATATGCTTTTGTAGCCACAGTCTATGTATTTCAATTAAACAAAACAGTGACTGATCATTATGTTAATCTAAACTAAAAACCCGAATTTGAACATTCATAAGTTAATTTTTAAACGGGATTTTTAACTGTCTGAAACTGGCCCTTTTTAAAATAGTAGTAGATCATGATTGCGTTCGGGTTTTTTTTTGGGGGGGGGGGGGGGAGGAGGGGGGGGGGGATATGTAAAATTTTATTTAGTGAGCATGGTGCACGCATCACGTTTATTGGCTTTCTATGTGGTCGACATCAGAAACAATAGCTGGCAATAGTTGATGCTAGTGGGCCGTCAATTAATATTATAAATGAGTCACTGTAAAGCGATTTCCATTTTCAAAATACGTTTTATTCTTTAAACTGTGTGATAAGCAGCTAATTTTTATAAACTTTTAATTTGTTAGCATTTCCAAGTTTGTTAAAGGCAATTAATCCGCGCCGATGGAATGTGACAACAATTAGAGGTGTCTATCTCCCCGCCCCTCCGGAAAGCATAATTTAATTACATCTTGTTTTCAGTTATATACTAAATGATATCAAAACGGTTTTCTTTTTTTGTATAATACAATATAAAACTAGAGAAAAAAGAACATTAATATAGAACAACAATAACAATTTATGTACAATTAAGGCATGAAAGGTTGCCACAAAAGAGAGAATAATATTTTAATAATATAAATAAATAACATTTCTAAATATTGAATTAAAAAATCGCGATCATTTTTCTATCACAAATATCAGAGAGAGAGAGACATACGTACCTGTGCCAAACTGCAGAGCACAAGTGATAAAAAGAGGCAAGCTCGCATTAGTATGTCCATGGCTACAAGTTTTCTGATAGTAAGTGAGACTGCAAGTCAATTTATAGAGATTCAACAAACTCCATCTAGCGGTGATGAGAGCAATGTCGATAATACGTATATCAGTCAAGAATCGACCTGCTTGCGTTGATTGGGAGAATGACGAATATATACTGTTTATTATCAAGAATGTTTACTTCTTTGAATAAAAAAACTCATTGCGTTATCAGCTTTCTTTGTAAACCGGGTCTTTATGCATGTGCTTGTAATTCCTGCCCCTTAAAGTTTGTCCCACTCGGTTTCCTTTGGTATGTAAATTGATGTCACTGAAGTGCATGTGAGTACTTAAGTATTTCTATAAAATGTAGAAAATTCCTACAGTAATTGTAAAGAAATCACTACGGGGTTACGTTCAGACGAACTGTACCAATACTTAACACCAGGCGTCTTTAATCCGTCGTATATTTAATATCTTGTACATGTACTTGACCAACTTTCCTATTCTAACTTGTCCATTCATTGGCGGATCTAGAAATACTAGTGGGCCACCTTCCGGTGGTTGTAAACATACCCCTTTTCCTGGGGCATTTTCTTCTCGAAAACTATAGTGAAAGATCATTTTGTAACATGAAAGTACACGTATCATTTATAACCGGCATATCCATAGATCGATTATACACCAAAAGATATACTTGAATAATTATTCAGTGTTATGTACACATGTCGTTAAAAAATATAGTTTTTTGCAGGAAGATAACATTTATTAGAATAAAGGAAATGAGAATTATCTTATCGTATGAGGAATGTCTTTATTTAACATCAGGTGCCTGTGGTTGAATTTCATATTTCTTCTTAGAGAGTTTTGGAATGATATTATAATTCCAAACTTTATAAGCAAAAAACAAAAAACAAACTATGGACGACATTATGTTTATGATTATGCAAAATTTTTATAAGAAGTGGACAATGATAGCTTTTTGTCCATGGATAGGGGCTTTGTCCAAACACTATCACTACGAGATAAATTGTTGTGTTTTGTACGTAAATATAAAAAAATTAAATAGGAGGAAAAACTAGCTGAACATTGTGTGCTGCTATAAAATATATTATATATATTATATATATATTACATGTACATATGTATATACATATACATGATATATAATAATACTCCAAATGAATATATAGGAAAATAGAAAATATATAATGATATATATATTTTGCCTGTAAAGTTAAGGAAAGTCTTACAAGTATTTTTAAGAATAAAAATTCCTTAAATCAATGCAGATACAGGCTCATGGTTTGGTAACTTATCAATGCGAGATTATATTAATTATGAAATATAATTGCGATTTATTCTGATTGTAAATGTTTCCTCTTTGATCTGGGAAATTCACACGATTTATCGTGGAAACGCACGTTAATCTACGAATACAAAGGCCATTGAGCTCATTTTCGTAGGTAAAAAAAAAATAAAAAAAATTCGCGAATAATCGCCTAACTCTCGCGAATAATCTCGTAGCTTTCGCAATAAACGCGTTATTGAAAATAAACGCGAAAATTTCGCGAATTAGACATTAGTTTCACGAATAAACGCGTCACTTTCGGAAATAAATGCGGAACAGTCGCGAATAAAGACAAAACTTTCGCGATTAAACGCGAAACTTCTATATAAATAGTGTCAATTCATACAAGAACTCTTGGGAAGAACAATTACTGAAAACAAATACATTTTATAAATAATACTTATTTTTCAGTTTTATAATATAATCCGTTTTAGTTGATTTATGAAAACAAAATTATTTATCTTTATATATACATACATATATGTAGATATAACTAAATCTGGTAGATGTTAGATGTTCCGAGTAGATATGGAGGAATCATTTTTCATTTGTTCGCCGACCCTGTATTCGAACAGCATTGTATAATTATCTTGTTTATGTAAAATTAATATAAATTCAAACTAGGAAAATCTTGAAAATATGGAACCCCCCCCCCCTGTGAAATTCAAATTTCATCAAATTACATTATTAAAATTACCAAAATATGCCTCGGACATCCCCTGGCTAACTCAAATAACCGTCGGACCCCCCCCCCCCCCCCGGAAAATTATAAAAGATTTTGTTTCATTTAAAACTAAAATGTGTTTGCTTTTATTCATTGTTCTTCATAAAGGTTATTGTATAAAATGTCAATATTTATATTAAAGTTTTGATTTTATTCGCTAAAGTTTCGCGTTTATGCGCGAATGTTCCGCGTTTTATAACGAAAGTAACGCGTTTATTTGCGATAAAGATATTTTATTTACTTACAAAAATGAGCTCAATGGGCTTTCGTATTAAGGATTACGTTTACTCAGCGTTTTAGTTGACACAAACGGGTCGCCGTAGAATTTAATGTTGTAAAACCATAGAGTCGCAGTTTATTAAATATTGTACAAATAAAGTTATATAAGTGTTATTGTTCAAATATTACATTTAGCTGAATATTTATATTCATATCTGTTCAATCTGAAAACACTCAGTCGCTGTTTACGACATGCCGTAAATTTCGCGGCCAATATAAACAGTCGTCTGTCAAATATAAATGGCGAGATGGAAACGGCAGGGGTTTTGTAAACAAAACGAAAAATACAAGAAGGTAACAGAAACACTGAAATGTAGATGGAAACGTCTCCAAGAGCCAGAGGACCATTCCTAATCTGTAAATTATTATTTGTAAAAAAAAAAAAAATGGAAAAAAAAATGACTGACCAAGATTTTTCAAGTTTTTACCAATAACTAATGGTAAAGACTAGGGGAAATCGATGTATAATTTCTAAAATACAGAAAATATAATAATTATTATAATAATTCATTATATCACCATGGGCTTGAATGTCACTCAGTGATACCAAGAGGATGCTCTTCCTTTCTTTTGTTTATCAAATTAATAATTATCTATTTATTTTTGTGTTTATTTGCAAGCCTTGTCTCAAGACTGCTGCCTTTTTGTAAAATCCAGTAACATTTGATCGAATAATTTACAGTACAGCTTCTCTTCATCTAAGTGTCGTTAAAACGTTTGATGGCATATCGCGCTAGAGTAAAACTTTAAGATCCATTTTGACTACGAGGTACCGTATATTTTTAATTTTCAACATTCATTCGTAACATTGGTGATTTGGTCTGATCTACCTGACAGCTAAATGGAGGTAGTGTACACCTGCAATGAGGACTCTTCAAGTGATGCTAAAGACTGGATATCCGAGGAGAAAAGTTGCAGCTCGCTATCGAGTCAAAACGTTTTAGCAATCAGTCGACAGAAAACTGGTTCACATAAAAGAAAGAGGTTGGTGTGATGATTTTTTATATGTAAACGGTGTGACCGTTGGGCCAAGCGCGGATTTTTATTTAAACAGAGACGGTATAAATTTTATTGATTTTGTGTTAAAGAGAGGAATAAATTTCATTTGAAACGCACACAGTCTGACAGTATAGCATGGTATAACGTTAGAAGGATCCGCCTGCCTACTCAAATCATAAGCCAACGATAACTAATTAACTATAGCACAGGAGTCATCAATTTTATCAAATTTGTATTAAATAAATGAAAAACAGGTAAAATCCTTCCAGTGAGATTCGCGAGGGTAGTGTCATTTCGATTGTGAAACTCACTGGTAGGATTTTACCCGTTTCTCATTAATTTACAACACAGGTCCAGTACAATCTCTTTATTTAGCTATATAGCTTGAATAAGCTATATGGCTTTATATAGCTATTCATAGTAGCTAGATTTAGCTAATTTGTCATACATTTTTCTTAAATTCGTAATTTTTTCATCGTGTATAAATAATCGCACTCTAGTGCAGTGATGGTTTTCAAATCTGAACTGTTCTGTAAACAATGCATGTAAAGATTACTCATCAAATTCTGTCTCCTAAAGTTCTAAAAGTTTTGGTTCAGTTGATTCATGACCCCACAGACCACACACAGTACTTCTTGAATGAAATATAAAGGAAGCAAGTAATGGTAAACAAGATACCCGGTAATTGATTGGTAATAACTCAGCACAATGAGAAGAAATCATTCTTATCCACGCTTCAATGCACACAAAATGGTGGACAGTTACCAAAACAATGGAAATATATGCGGGTATGATAAGGCAACTCTCAGCAGTCGATTGAGTAAAAATTCCTCTGATCGATATGACGTCACAGTAAGCAGCATGATGTCATATTTTACCCAAAAACATGTCAATTTTAACTTTATCTCTGGTTTGAATTATAAAAACTACAGGCGTCTAATATCACTAGAAACTCTTCTAACTGAATATAGCTTTGATTTCTCTGTATTACGTATAATTATCATTGATGACATCACAAGCATGTTTAATTATAGAAAAGATCAATGTTGGGAGACAAATCATTGGAATGCAGTGTAAACAATGCCGAAATAAGACTTATTCAATACAGATACCCAAGATTAAGATGAGTGTCAGTTAGGATGTAATCAGGATAATACATGCATGGATATTTTTTTTTTATCAGCGAGTGTTATAAGGTAAGCAGATAGACATTTATATGGCTTGACCAGCCTTTTCTCTGTCAGTGTGTACAAAAAAGGCAAAAGTGTAACACTACCCAGAATATTATTAAAGATGAGTTCAGTAAATATCAAAAGTATGACCTAAAATACTTGAAAAGTGCTGCTAGAATCCTGTGCTTCGTTATTGTTAATGAAATATACATAGTATTTTCAATGAAATTAAAGAAGTTGAGGGGGTTTCCGATAAATAATGATAATATTTACCGGTATTCTATGCGATTAACAATAGGATTCTTAGACTAGCACTAATACTGATAAACATGAACTAATTCCCGATCAAATTATTGTATCATACTTACAAATGAGCTTCGGGGTAGTGTTACACTTTTTGATTTTTTTGTTAAGGTAAAAAAGTGATCTATTTTTAACTGTCACGTGATACCATGGCACGGCAGCTTCAAAGATCGAGTTGATTCTGAAGTAGAAAAATAATATTTCAGTATTAAAACACATTCACATGGTATTAATATTCAGTACTGTTTTCATAAAAATAAACAAGTTTAAAATTTATCATAATGTTGATTGATATTAAACCCGGAGTTGCCTTAACCTACCCACGTATTTTTTGCTTAATAGTGTTTAAAAGCTGCAATGTTAAAACAATCTTTAACTAGGGTTGCTTTTTTAATAGTTAGTGGTACAAATATGAGTAGATAGTTAATTGCGATTTTTTGTCTTTTTTGTATTTTTTATAATAAACATTTTAATGAAAAACTGCATATAAATAGCTTTATCAAGCTATATAGCTAAATAAAGAGATTATATTGGACCTGCAACAAATTGATAAAATTGCTGACTCCTGTGACTATTAGTATACTAGTCTGTACCAAGATATTTATGCAGCACGTTTTGGCGATTTTTAATAAAAATACACATAACTGTGAAAGAAGTGTAAATGAAACAGATGAAAGGGAAAATATCCAAGATAACTTCATTCACACATTACAGTGTATCATTTTTTCACTCAGAAGAATTTCACAGGAACGAATACAAATTTCTTACAGATATTTATACATGTATTAGGAAGTTGATTAGTTCTTTCATCTTTTTTCCATTTGGAAGTCACTTGGAATACCTCATACAATTTTATCATCTGTTATCATCTCGGTCTGTTGCAATAGAAATGTTGGCTATGGTATTCTCTTTTGCAGAGGAAATGAAACAAGTATGAGTTGTGAGGTTGGGGTGTTTGATCTGGATAAGCCCTGGGAATGGTTCACAGTAACAAACCGTCAAGCCATTGTCACCAATCTACAATGGAACAAAACTGGAACCAGGTTACTGATAACTGATTCTACTGGGTTATGTCAAGTCTGGCAAATGCAGGTAAGAAAAACTGTTGTCTTTAAAAAAAAGCTCACCCAACTCCCTCTATAGTTATTCCTTAAGAAGTATTTTAAAGCTTGTTTTCATTTTTAAAATATCCATTTTTATGAGAAAAAAAATATATCAAGTTTAAATAGAATGTCAGCATAATATAATTATTTCATTTTAAGTGATCATGCAATCATCACAGTTTGTCTTTGTCTATTTCGTGTAGTAACGTAGCATTGGACAAAAATTTTTTTGATGAAATATTATATGATTTAGTAAATGAAATGCCTTGAAGATACAGATGTTTTTGATGAATACTGAAAAAATCCCTGGCAATCTTAAAATTATATGAATAAGAGAAATCTTCTGATATAATGAAAGTCATAATTTCTATTGAAATGATTTTTTCTGTTTTACTTGTTTTGTCTCTCTCTCTTTACAATTGTACACATGGACAATGCTAATAGAATAAGGTAGATCTCTATATATGTACCTTGAAAAGGTTTCTCAAATCAGCAAAAAGTTATACGTATGATTGGATAAACATTTTATTGTTCACAAAATTAATTCAGATAATGTAACATTATTTTTCATTCTAAATTATGTTAAGGAAAACCTGGTCAACAAATGGGAGTGTGTGGGATCCTCTTCCCTCCCTGGAGAGGATATACTGGCAGTTGCATGGTTCCACACAGGGGTTCAGGTTTGTTTCATGTGCACTTTTTACTATACTCTGTCCCGAGTTTTTGCTTCCACCACTTTTTGCTTGATATTTCAATAATAGTATATACCTTTGTGCTCAAACTATGTTCATCCACTAATATGAAAAATGTCCAGATTATCTGTTTTGAAACGCCCCCTCTACCGCTTCAGGTTTCAATACACATCCAAAAATTGAAAGTCTACGGAGATTTTGCATTGCATCAGCCATTAATAAGCCCTGATGATAATGTTAAAAAATTGCGCGATGTATTCCGAGTGTATCCTGAATGGAGAGGGGATGTAAGCATTTTCCATTACAAATTTCCGTAAGAAAATTGTTTTCGTTCCTGTGAAATTTTATGAGTGAAAAGGGATAATCGTTCAATGAAGATATCTTGGATATATTCCCTTTCATCGATTTCAATTGTATTTCTTTCACAGGTATGTGTATTTTTATTAAAAATCATCAAAAATTGATGGAAGCAATAACTTGGGACAGGCTATAGGTCACCATTAACAGTATTGATTGAAATGAAACTTTGGCTTCTTAAAATGTGAATATAAAGCCAAAACAAGGTAATTACAAGTTCTTAGTGCGGAAAAGGGAAATCACTCTTCTTAATGAATTAAAATAAATGTGGTACCTTCCTGCTGCATTGTAAATTTGTTTTGCTGTTAAAAAATTATAGCCTCAGATGATCAGTAATAAGATCAAGTATTGTCCAATTAATATCTTAGGAACCTTTTGCTGGACAGAAATGAATCAAGATGAATGCTTGCCAAGTAACAAGATCCTTAGTGACAAATTGCATGGCATAACATGAAAACTTTTGTATACATAACAGGAAGCTGCTTTTATCGGGTACTAGTAATTGAATATATCAGAAATATTAACTGTAAATTTTATAGATTTTGTTCAGTCCTGAGAAGAAAGATGCCATCACATATGAGGATAAATTTCTGAGGGAGCGATATCAACCTTCAGTGACCCAGTTTGGGGGTAAACCAGTGGACGGCTGGATAGCAGTGACTGCAAGTGGACTTGTAAGTGAAAGACCTTTGTATAGCCCTATGACTGTGACACTACAGAAGATGTGTATTAAATGTCAGCTATTATTATTATTACATGAATATATTGAGCAAGACAGTTTTGATTTAGAACATAGAAATGGCCAGAACAGTTATGATGAGACAAGGGTCTAATTTAAGGATTATAAGTAACTACATAAATGTTAAATGATAATTCTCTTTTGAAATTTAGGTTGAGTGCTGTGTTATCAACAGACAGGAGCCTTATATAACCTCCTCCCACAAATCTCTGTCTCTCACCCCCCAGAGACTCAGTCTGGCGGCTGTGGCCTATTCCAACATGGGCGGATTTGTGATTGCTACCAGTGATGGTCAGTTATCCTCTCTAGTCCAGTGCTTCCATGTAACAGCACAGCTTACTACTGAAGGAGTCCAAGTCACCAGCAAACCAACGTCTAGTCTCCATATGAAGAGTCGCATGGAGTATTCCACCAATGAAAGCCAGCAGATGACTGTGACAAATCTGACCTTTATGAACCCAGAGTCATGTGACACTCTTATCGTTAGCTGTGGGTGCAATGGCTACAGTTCTATGGAAATCTGGCAGCTTGTCGAGCAGCATACAAATCTTCACCAGCTTTGCCAGTCAAGTCAAGGAGTCGATAATGGCTTTAAGATTCATAAATGGATGCATCACTCTACTATTCAGCATACTTCATATCTCTCTTGCATTGCAACATCAAAACTTCCTGTCAAACATGTAATGGAGACTGGGTTTTCACCGTACATTGCTGCAGCATACAAGGACGGTTCCATCAAACTCATTCATCGACACAATCACCAAGTTCTGCACACATCGGCTGATGCATTACGAATGCATGCAGTCAACAGCTCTCCTGCTAAAAAGTCTAAAAAATCTGTCAACATCACTAATCTTATACAGACCTTCTGTGGGTGTGGTCTGATTGCAGTTCATGATGGAAAGATCTCTGTGCTCAAGGTTTACAGTGTAAAGGATGGTGCTATATCTATGTCTGCCCTGCTTGTGTGTCTGCTGTTTGAGTATGCTCTGGTCACTGGCAATGATTGGTGGGGGATCCTACTGGCAGTTAAACCTGGTGAGTACAGCAACAAGGGCATTCTCAATTTCTCAAGAAATGTTACCTAAGTAAACATACCATTGTTATGACTTTAAAAATAACACCAATTATGTATGTTAAACACATTAATTTTATTTTTATCTTATCAGCAAAATATTTTCATAGATATTCTTAGTTTTATAGGGTATCTAATTATTGCTTGATTTTAAAAGATTTCTTTCATTTGAGGGATGAATTAGACAGAAATCAATTTGTACTTGGTGTAATGATGAATAAATTTTAAGGAAATGTAAGGTTTTCATTTGAATAACTGGTTTATTAGCAAGGCTATATAAAGAATTGCATAGGTGATAAATACCAGTTTAGGACAACACATACAGCAGAAAGTTTAAATTTTAAGAAACGTTTTATTAAAGTAAATAAATCATGTGATCCAACTTTATGTCCAACTTTATTTCATGATAATGTATTTGTACATTTAATATCTCAAATATTATATAGCTGCAGCGTGCCATTGCTAATTCCACACAGTGTGTTGTTATTCAGCTTTTATTTGGAAAGTAATGAATGGATTTAAATAAGAAGATACATTTTTGTATTTTTTTATCTCTTCAACACTCACACAATATTATTTTCTAAAAGTTTTAGATACGTGTAATGTTACATTTGTGTATTTGTTTCTTCTTTTCATCCCTCACACAGTGTTATCTTAGTTTTAGATAATGTTACATTTTTTCTGTATTTCTTGTTTGAACACTCATACCATGCTGTTTTACATCCAGGTAACATAGAAGCAATCTGCCAGAAGTTGATTGACAATTTCTTCAAGCAGTCACCCGCCATGCAGGAGTCAGTAGCCATGAGACTGCAGGCCCTAAAGGTGGCCCTGTACAGCACCAACTTCTCCAGCCGGGAGAAGGCCTCTGACTGTCACACTCGACTGGTTCTCCAGGCCATCAATGCCTTGTTCAGATGTCTGTTGAGACCCAAGAACATCACGTCACAGGATAAGGTAGGTCAGGCACAACAATCAAAATATGATAGAAATAGTGCTGATTGATTTTAATCAGACTAAAGGTAGGTACAAGTAAATAAATTTGTTATAAATATGGAATATACAATGTATATTGACATGGTTCGATTATAATATTTGAATAATTCATTTAAGCATATGAATTTCCCTAAATGGGTAACTAACAAAGGACTTAATATTAATTTGAGTTGCTACATTTCAATTTGCTTATGAAATGTTGGAGTTGCTTGTACAAAAAAAAAAAACTGTATTTATTTAATAGAATTCATTGAAATATGGGTTAAGGCATGTGAAATTTGTTAGTCAATTGTTAGTATAAGCTCAATGCTTTCTACCTTATATGTCATTTAATGATGTAAGAATATTCAATTTAGTGTATTGAATATTCAGATATACCAACATGTATTGATGTATATCCTTAATTTTAGAGTCCTGGAGAGAAGCTTAGTGCAGTTTGTGTCAAGTCTACGGATGGTGATCTGGACAAAGTCTTGTTTAACCTTGACAAAGAAGAATACCAGGTGGATACAAAGCGAAGAGACAAGGCAGGGGATGGTAAGATTGATACAGTCATCTTACAATACTGCTTATTCATGTTACTCAATAAACATTTACCCCGGTATTGCTCATCAACCCTTCCTTTACCCACTCTGCATATATATGCATTTCATGTATTTGAAATAATTTGAATGCTGATAATGTAAAGCTGAAGTAAAAAAAAAATATTTGAAAATTGAAATTCTAAATCAATAGAACATATTGGATCATTTAATGTATTGAATGATAATAAAATACAGATGTAAAACAAACATATGAGAATGTTTTTCCTTCATTAATGATTTGTTTTGTTGTTCAGGGATGATGCAGTCCTTGAAGCCCCTGATTCAGTGGATTGCAGACTTCTGCCTACACTTGCTGGCATCCATCCCTCTGTATCAGTCATACCCCAGCTTCCCTGGCTCCTCTCTCCTGAGTGACAGCTCCTTGCTGAGAACCCTGAGAGAACTACTGGTCATCATTCGAATCTGGAGCACATCTTCTCCTTCTGTGGCACCCATATTCACCACCACATCAAATGTAGACTGTTTAGCTCACCTGTATAAAGTGCTTACCAAAGCCTGGTTGTGCTGCAAAGATGGATCAAAGCTCGAATACGACGAGACATTGCTGGATGAGTGCTGTGTTCTTCCCAGCAAGCTCCTGGTGCCGGCAATGAACCAGAGCTTTCGACTCTATAGCTCTGGGTACACTGTGTTTGGACAGTCTTTTCCTGTGAACTTTGTGTGGGGGGAATACCCCGAGTATCTGTACAGCCAGAAAAAGTCCAAACTGATGTACGTCTCAGATGTTCTGACAGAGAACCAGCAACATCATGACATAATCAGGCAGATTCACCTGGGGGTCCATTTGTCTGAGAATGTTCGCCAGTGCTGTCGGTGTGGGGGATTTTCGCTATTAACCAGTGTTACAAAGTCATCCATCATGAAGGCTTGGGAACAAAGATGGCAGAGGCATTGTCTCTGTGCAGCACACTGGAAGCTTTACACAGAGAATGAATGATTTTCCTTATATAAAATTTGCATTGTTATTCATTGTGTCATATACATTAGATAAAACTTTCATTAAAAATGTAGAATATCATGGAGTTTAATGTTATTTTAAAATTTACTTGTTGGCGAATCGAAGTTGTAATTGATAAGATGTACAGTGTCATTTGATTTCATTGAACTCATACGGATATGGTCGCTTCAGTATGATTAATTTGACTATTTGTATTTATATCTAGTGTGTTTACATATACATGTATTTACTCCATCAGAAAGATTTGATTGGTCTTAGCAGATTGCCTTCTTCAAACTTTCTGTCATTGAAATTGTATTTTTTGCCAGAATCTACATGTAATATGCATGCTATTTAAAATAGTGTAATTGCATCATTTCAAATAATCTTTTACGCACATACATATTGGAATATTACACATTGTTTGAGAAAAACATTCTGAATGGTTGCTTTGTCAGATTTTTGGTAAATTTCATTTTCTATTTGAAAATGAAGCCACAATTGTTGTTAGAAGGTCATATTTGTCATTCACATTCAGATCAAATTTCATTGTAATTACAATTTACCCTCATTATGCAGACCACTCTGTGAATTGCACAATTGCAATAGTTTATTAATGAGTTATAGGAGAAATATCTGGTAAACATCTTCCACTGGTTATGGAAACTATATTTCTACATTATGTGTTACACTTTTTGATTTTTTGGCAAGGTAAACATTTGTTTTCGGTGGTTCATGTTATATATGGATGTTCCAATTGTATAACCATCTCTGTGCACGTGGCATTAGAAAACGAATTAAGAATTAATTTTTTAATTGATTATATATACGACCGCTTTGATCCATTTACATCATGAATAGAAAGTCTGAACTAGGACCTAGAAACTTATGAACTACTAGTATAATAGCGAGCGCAGGCGAACCTTATATTATATGTCACCGGCGCGCAGCGTAGGCGATCGAAGCGAGCTTTAATAACCAGTGTGCACGGGAAAAAGAACGAGCTAAACCTAGTATATACCGGTAGATTCATCAAATGGGTGCGTTCAGAGTTCACCAGATTGTTACCAACGGCAAGTTCGGTCCCAAATTTCTACATATGGTTCCCAAAGGTAGCAACTGGTTACCAATAAACTGACCATTGGTGTACTTTCAATTTCAAATGAGGTCACCAAATCTACATGTACTAGATGCAGTAAAAAATCATGCGTCCGCAGTCTTCGCCCATAACGAAACTTTTTGATGTTTTATATATAACAAAGTTAAAATGTAAATTTCATAAAGGCGTCAACTATGCTTTCTGTTATAAAGAGTACTGTAAAATTGAGTCTACTGCTAAGTTGATATTCTCTTTTGAGAAGTGGACAGGCATATTTAAGCCAATTTTGCATGTATGTTCAGTAAATATAAGAAGGGAAGATAAAAAAAGGTCATTTAGAGCTAAATAAAAAATATATAACTAAGAGAAAAACTAAACAGTTGAACCATTAAATTGGAAAATGGGATAATACACACCTACAAACAGGGACCGGGGTCACGGATACACCGTTTATGTAATTAGAATCCCCCCCCCCCCAAAAAAAAAAAAACCAAAAAAATTATGAACCAGGAAGAAAAAAATAACATTCAGGTAACAACAAGGTACCAAAAAAAAATAATAATACCGAGCGCAGCGAGCTCTATAAACAACGTGTACGAACGGAGGAAATTCGGGTTGAAATCTGCACATTGTTCAAAGAAATTTTTATGAGGCCACGTGAAAAAGTTCTATATATCCCAATAATCCTTTGCGGTGCACAGCAACTGTTAAAATATCTACATGTATTTGTTATAGTTGCACATGTGGTCAAACCTTTAAATATTGGATATCGCACTCTTAAAAAGGGGGTGGGCACATGTCTACAACGCATATATACAGCATAAAAAATAAAAACAAATTTTGATGTTACAGAGGAAAATAGTTTAAACACAGATAACTACATGGAACAAAATTAAAAATAACACAGACACGCAATTTATTGTTTACTGATTTTAAAGCTGACATGAATTCATAAAAGCATTTGGTCGCCATATTAGTTTCGATCGCTCCTCTACTGCCACTGGGGTAGTAGTATATATACCGGTTGAGAAAGTTACGGTCGGTTGCTTTCCTATCGAGGCATTCACGTTGCACGGACTTCTAAATGCATGAACAACACATTGTAGTAAAATGTAGTAATAAAGAATAAAAAAAACAACAATAATTGAAATACAAGATATATTTATTCTTTGAAAGGATGTCTAAGGTATCCGTATTATTTTGCACAGACAGTGCTGCCTTACTTCGCATGCACATCGAACACGTGTGTCGTTCATACAGAGTGCATAACGTCTGCATCTTCTTGAAAACCCCGGCGACACTACATCCAACACAGTAGCTAAATGATAGTAAATCCAAGAAAGTAACAACGTTTCCATCCGTTCCTACAAAAACTCCCCGTTTATAAAATCCATGCGATAATTGACATTGCTCGATCTGTCACAGTGTGTGGTTTGCGCATGTGCTATGTTATAACATACACAAGAAAACGGTCTACAATAATCGAGGAATTTTTGAAGTATCTGCGCCTGGATTTCAGTCTGTCTTGTTTCGTCGTTTATTAGATATATCTTGCCAGTTAAGTGGTTGTCATAACATTTTTGTTCAAAACGCGTTTTTACAAGTCTTTTCGTCCAAGGTAATGTGTTCGGGTGTATGAAATTCCTGAATGCAATTAAGCATGACGATGGCTCTCGGCCTTATATAGGGGGTGTAGCGATGAGCAGAACAATAGAAATCGACAACTAATATGGCGTTAGTCGGAGATAAAAGGGAAATAATGCGTATTTATGAATTCATGTCAGCTTTAATGATCATTATTAAAAAGTAAAGGAATGATAAAACATGATTGTACTGTCATAAAAAATTCAAACAATTTTGTATTTTAAAAAGATATTTAAATAATTCTGTGTAACATTTAATTAATGCTCAGAGGTAGTTTAAGTGTGTAGCCAAGGATGGGACAAGTGGAATATATACATGTATTTGAGAACATCGGGTTCCTTGCGGAGGTAAAAGTTTTCGAGACAAAGCCAAAGTTTTTAGGTTGGGGCAAGTCCACAGGTTGCATTTAACAATGATGAGAGATGTGTAGTTCCTTCTGCCCTCGCCCCAACGGTCACACCATAAAACATATTATTTAGCTAAACATCTTCTGTAAAGAGATGCTATCGATTTGATAAAAAAAAGAAACAAGCAAACAATATATCTAGTTGCTGTGATTTTATTTCTATTTAACAGTACATGTTAGATTGTTAAGATATTGTACATATACATGAAACCTTCTAGAACATCGTCACCAAAATTTTCATTGAAAATGCTGAAAGTAAAGTCAAGCTTAAAGCTTAACCCAGCTTCTACAATAGCCAACGTATCAACAGTACAAGTTCTGTACTTGGTGTTGTCAGCTTGTGACGCCATTTCCTCCGTTTGGGAAAAGTACGTAGATAGTTCCCGGAATAAAAGTTTACCATTTTCATTCTTCAGCTGTGCGTAGAAATAAGGAATGCTGTCGCAATTTCCCAGAATTATTTTAAAGTGCGTTTTCCCATCCACGCTCCGTTTTTTCTCAACTCCAAACTGGCATGAGTTTCCTTTGAATTGCGTCTGTGTCTCCTGGGTTGACACTTCGTTCATTTGGAAAGAAAATTCATCAGTTCCAGACGAGAGCCAGATTTTCGGGATACTGTAGGATTTTGTTGCTTTGATGAAAGTGTTATTTAGATTTGCTTGGAAGAAGGACACGGCACTATTTACATTGGACACTGCAGGAATAACAAGAAACAATTATTGGTGTCAATGTCATTGTAATTTTTCTTTAATTACGACCACCCGGTCGGTGGTGTGCAAAAAAACCTTTCATAAGATTTGAAATGTATATGTATTCAGTCCTAATTGATTTCTTGTTGCTGAAAAACGACATGACAGACAAATACCATCTCTCTCTCTCTCTCTCTCTCTCTCTCTCTCTCTCTCTCTCTCTCTCTCTCTCTCTCTCTCTCTAAAGCCCTATTTACACGATATGATTTTACAGATCTGACTTCATATTTGATTTCACATCTAATTGCAGTGTTGCATTTACACAGTATGATTTGTCAGACATGTAGTTCATTAATATTTCCCTCCAAATTTTTTGTTGTTTACAATATAACATCAGAAGATGGCTATAACCTACTATCTATTAATGTTTCACAAATATAAAAATTTAGTACAATGGTATTATCCATAGATATTTTTCTGTTGCAAATTTTACATAATTATTTTTCTTCTTTCTGGTGAGTTTGACCTCGGTTATGTAGGATGTATCAGTCTTTATGTATGTTTAACACTTCCAACTCAAAAATACACCAAATTAATCCTGAAATTAATATAAATTAGATAGTTGCAAAAGTTCGGGAAAAGTCCACGTTTTAATTGTTCTGTATTTAGATCAACCTTTCTGACCTTGTTAATGATTGGTCAAAACCATCTGACTTGCCAGACAGAATAGAGCATGTCTCTATTCCATCTGACTCCATCTGACTTCATATCTGTCTTATGATTTTGCTATTTACACGGTCTGATTTGTAAGATGTGGCAAGTCAGATCTGAAAAATCACATCGTGTAAATAGGGCTTAACACCCACCTCTCATCCAGGTCAATCTAGGATCACTTGGCCGAGGTTCGGCGTTATTTGGTGCCTGCATCATTATCGTAAACCACGCTTTCCTGTCACCCCCTGGTGACGTCTCCACATATCGACTGATCGATTCGAACTTGTAACTGATGTCTTGTAATGGCCGCTCTGTAATCCATTGACTCTAGTAAACATTGAATATACGCATTACAGATTACAGAACTTATAATAATTGGTTGGACATGGTACATATGTATTTTCTTTTCTAACTGAAGCTAATGAATTACATTCTATCAGATAATAAAATTCGTCCCCAATTTGGTTATTATTACACAGATTTGTTATCACTTCCATGTATAAAAAAAGATATCATTCTTGTAAAAATACTCATTATTTGAGTATAATGAAATGATATCACTTGAAATGCATATAAAGCCATTTGGGCAACCAAAATTATCACCTCAAAACATCAAAAGAATTATTCCTTATTACTTATATCTATACAGTGTATAAATACTAGCAATTTTACGGTTAAATATTAGAATATTTACATATTTATATTCATTTTATTAATTATGCAGACCCCGTTTGGGCCAAAACAATTTACGTCATATGAATTTATTGGGCTGGACAGCATAAAATCGATTCGTTGTGTTATCCAAGACGAAGGCACTGAAAAGTATATATATATATATATAAAGACCTACTATTGATAACCTACTTGATGGTCAATCCAAATCATCTCCAACTAAATCACCATGAATATAAATGCGGTTTTCAAATCCAAGTCAACGGACTCTATATTTTTAACATTAACATACCTTTGTCGGCAGACCACTGTTGAAAATAATCAAGAGAACCAATTCAATTTTACCAACAATTTCCATGATGCTCTCGTTCTTTGGAAAATATTTGGAGAAATGCACCGACAATCGGAGTTTCAAGCTTATATTTATGTAGCAATTACACAATGAGCTTTAATATTCCTGTAATTGCCTACTCTGGTCCATACCAATTACTTAGATAACCACTGTGATCCACACCAATAACTGTGGCATTTTCCGTTCACGTCTGCAAAATTAAAGTTAACATTCATGAATTTGAACATGTAATATGCACATAACTCAATTTGTTACATAGATGGCAATTTCAGAATGATTAATCGTGATTATACTCATAAAAATAGTTTTTCGAAATGCTTTAACCTTTGAAAAATGTTTACCTAAATTACGTAATTACTTTGCATTTTATGCTGAATTTCAGCATTAGGGGGACTAAACTATACTTCCAAAAGTTAAAAATTCTTCCCTACCAAAATTTTTTTCCCTCCAAGGGGGGGGGGGGGGGGGTAGGGGGGTAGAGGTAACTTCAATTTGACTCCTCATTTCCTTATTTTCATATCAATATTTTTTACTTCCTTCCAAAAAAGTGGGGGGGGGGGGCAACCCCATTATAATTCATTTTTTTATATGTAAATTAAAAAAAAATGGTTGCTGCGAGAAAAAGTGGGGGGGGGGGGGGCAGGCCCCCCCCCCCCCCCCCCCCCCCGATGCTACGTGCCTGTAGTATACCCAAGTCCATGATAACAACTTTGAGCGTACGCATACGATGAGAAAAAAATGTTTTAAAAATGCGTGATACGG